>NW_019154101.1:8757466-8838440 GCF_002288905.1 Enhydra lutris kenyoni
CAGTACCATGCTGTCTTGATGATGACAGCTTTGTAATAGAGCTTGAAGTCCGGAATTGTGATGCCACCAACTTTGGCTTTCTTTTTCAATATTCCTTTGGCTATTCGAGGTCTTTTCTGGTTCCATATAAATTTTAGGATTATTTGTTCCATTTCTTTGAAAAAAATGGGTGGTATTTTGATAGGAATTGCATTAAGTGTGTAGACTGCTTTAGGTAGCTCCTTTTTGAATCTTTTAATATCATTTCCCAACAAATCACACATTTTTTATAAGATTAATCTCCTGTTATCTCATTGTCTTTGTGGTCATTATGAGTAATATTATATTTCCTGCTTAATTATTGCTGGGTTATTAGAACTTCCTTGATTTGGCATGTTGATCTTGCATCCAGCAGCCTTGCTAAACTTCTTAGTTTTTAATGGTTTCTATGTGCTCTTGCATTTTCTATGTATATCATCATATTTCTGTACACAATTATGTTTTAATCCCTTCTTTTCCTATCACTATGACTTGTATTTCTTTTTTTTTTTTTTTTGTATTTTTTTTTTTTAATTTTTTATTTTATTTTTTTATTTTTTATTTTCAGCATAACAGTATTCCTTGTTTTTGCACCACACCCAGTGCTCCATGCAATCCGTGCCCTCTCTAATACCCACCACCTGGTTCCCCCAACCTCCCACCCCCCCRCCBCTTCAAAMCCYTCAGATTGTTTTTCAGAGTCCATAGTCTCTCATGGTTCACCTCCCCTTCCAATTTCCCYCAACTCCCTTCTCCTCTCTAACTCCCCTTGTCCTCCATGCTATTTGTTATGCTCCACAAATAAGTGAAACCATATGATAATTGACTCTCTCTGCTTGACTTATTTCACTCAGCATAATGTATTTCTTTTTCTTGTTTATTGCATTGGTTGGGATCCTCATTCACTGTTGGGTAGTAGCAGTGATACTGGGCATTCTCATCTGTGGGTTGTGTTTATTACAAGTGTGTAATGAATTCCTCCAGTACATCCATTTTCACTTTTTTCCCCATGACATTCCCATCGAACATTTGCAAGTATGGCTAGCCAAGGTTAAGGTAAGGACTGAAGGACTGTGGTCACGTAATGAAATGAAGTTACTGTATTAGTAAGAGGATTCATGCTTTACTTCATTTGAACTCTTTCCTCACTTTCTGAATCAACCCACCCATATCTGTTGTCAGTCATTCAAGAGACAGTATATTAAAAATAACTCACTTTAAGAGATCTCAGCTACAAGCTTTTTGCTGAGTTTGACAGCATTGGCTTCAAAGTCATACCATTAGAGACATACATCTAAACTTTTTGATAGTCTGCAAAAATTCTCAGTGTTCACATTAATTTTGTTTTGCAATTTCATTTTATAGACTCCAATGAACCAGGCTTCAACTCGATCCCACTGCATTTTCACTATTCACTTATCAAGCAAGGAACCAGGATCTGCAACTGTCCGGCGTGCCAAACTTCATTTGGTTGACCTGGCTGGTTCAGAGCGAGTTGCAAAGACTGGAGTAGGGGGCCAACTTCTAACTGAGGCCAAGTATATCAACTTGTCCCTACATTACTTAGAACAGGTAAAAATGGGGACAATGGGATGTAACTGTATCTACCATTTGTTAATAGACTTTGCATCAGGCACTCTGCTAGCATTGTTATTTTGTTTTCTTCTTTTATTTTGGTAAAATGTTCATAATATAAACTTCATCATTTTAATCATTTTCAAGTGTACAGTTCTGTGTCATTAAGTTCACAGTGTTGTGTAACCATCACCACCATCTATTTCCAGAACTTTTTCATAACCCAATCAGAAACTCTGTACTTATTAAACAATAATTTTCCATTTCCCATTTCCCAGTACCTGGTGACCTTTATTCTACTTTCTGTCTCTATGAACTTGCCTGTTCTAGGTGTTCATATAAGTGGAATCATATATTTGTCCTTTTCAGTCAGATGTATGTCACTTAGGATAATGTCTTCAAAGTCCATCCGTGTTCTAACATGTGTTTGAATTTCATTCCTCTGTAAAGCTGAGTAATGTTTTCTTATTGCACATGCCATGTCTTGTTTATCCATTCAGTCATCAATGGATACTTAGGTTGTCACTACCTTTTGGCTATTGTGAATAATACTGCTGTGAACATTTGTGTAGCTACTAGCATTTTGTCTATACCATTTCATTTAAACCTTGCAATAACCCTACTCTGTGGGTATTAATTATTCCCATTTTATATATTTTGAAACCCGAGTCTTCCTGAGACCTTCCTGAGGTTACCAGTTAATAGTGAGATGAGGATTTGAATCTTGAATTGCTTGGCTCCAAAGCCCACGTTTTTTCTCACTATACCTTAGTGTTTTTGTTATAAAATCTGTAATGGGTGTGAATATAGGTTATAAATGGCCTCCCATGGCCTGTCTTTTCAGGCTAGTAGATTAGTTGTGGGAACATAATTTAGAGATGACTAATAGCTTTTTAGCTTCTGGTGACTTCATCTAGCTGGTGATTGTGATTCTATGAAGGTTCTCTTTGCTTTAGCTTCCCCTTCCAGCCCTTACCCCAAGTTTACTGCAGTCTACCCCAGTGTATGCTCTATTTTTGATTTCTGAATTTATCTCCCAAGTGCAAAGAAAGCTCATCTGAATTTAGCTAAATAAATTTTCCAGAAAAAAAAATCCTCACCCCTAAAATGAGCATTTTGAATTACATGATTTCTCAAGTTCTTTCAGCTCCAGGAGTAAAGTGCTGTGAGTTGAATGTTAAAGATGGCAACTACTTCCAAATTCTAAGGGGGACAAAAAAAAGAGAAACATGATCAAAAACTGGAGTGGAGAAGTACAGAGTATATTGGCAAGGCAGAAGGACTTGCTAATGAGTGTTGGAGGCTAAAAGATTTGAAAAAACAAACAGAACTCCCCCCTCTTTTCTTTTACTGCCTAATGAACCCTTTTGAGACTGATATTGTCCTGATGTTAAATGCTTCTAATGGTCAAGTTGGCTGAGAAAGCATATTGAGAGAAACCTAAGGGAGCTGTATCTGAACAAGGTGCCTGCAGTTAGGCTCTGACTAAATGAACCCCAGTAAGGCAGGACCCAGAGATTAATGGCCTGCATGTGTTCAGATGATTTTAGTGTTTCTGACAAGACTCAGCCTTCCCTAGCTGTTCTTGCTCAAATATTAAGTAAGTACTTTTGCTTAACAGAGCTTTCTCTTAATTGAACACTTATAAAACCCTGATATGAAAACATAATGGACTGTATTCAAAGTGCTTTATTTCAAAGAAATATTCCTAGTTGTTTCTGATGGTAGCACTGTCTGCTTTAACTCCCATTATGCCCATCTGTTCATACAAAATTATATTCATTAGTTAAATCAGAATTTCCACCAATTGTTATCACTCAAGGAAAACATTCTGCCCCTAATCCTCTCCCTTCATTCTATACAAACTTTGCAAGCTGCTACTTCTCATTAAAACTCTTCCTCTCCCCACATCTCTTCTCTTCAAAATTCTTGTAACATCAGCCTCATGTGAGTAATCTTGGTGGCTCTATGCACTTGATTTTCTGTATAATGAATTTATGTACTTAACGAACATTTATAAGGAGCAGAATCATGCTGAGGACTATGCCAGGCACTGGAGCATAGTGCTAAGCAAAGTAGAAATGGTCCTTGCACCAAAGGTCTCAGGGGCCGGTTCAGGGAGATGTGCATGGAATAAATAGTCATTAAATACTTGGCTGTTATCCAGGTGAGTTGTGCAGAGAAAGGCCAACGGGTGAGGAGAGCTTATAATGGGGGACTGGACTTAGGCTGAGCAGGGCAAAGGGAATGAAAGTTCTCTCAGGGCTGATATTAAACAGAGACTCAAAGAACAAGTAGGAGAGAACCAGGCAGATCTGGGGTTAGAGCATGTCAGACAGTGGGAACTGGGAGTCCATTAGCCCTTAGCTCCAGTCCAGGTGGCTCAGTTTAGCCAGGGCCACAGCAATACTCACATGTCATTGACCTTTGGCTTTCTGAATGTCAACTATCAGTTTCATATGTACCCAATGCACGACTCTAGCTGTTAACTACTTACACAACTCTACAAGTGTCTTCCTAGAGGTTATAGCATAAGATAACAGAGAGAGAAGGGGGGAAGATTAGCATCAGAGGAAAGAGGGACAGAAATATGGAAAACTACAGGTATGGGCATAGATATGTGGGGTTGAGTAAATCTAGGAGTTGTGGCAAATAAGGAAATAGGTGGGTCATAGAGAAATTTTGGAATTTCACACAGAAAGAGATAAGTGAGGGAGAACCAACGAGTACAAGGGAATAAGAGTAATAAAAAGAGGGAGCAGATACTATTAATAAAATAATGGAATTCAAGGATTTTTATACCTAGGTTTTCTTTATGCAGGACTTGATTATGTGGCTAACGAGACTGGAAGTATAACACACTTTAGTTTAACTGCATTCATTCATTCATTCACTCATTCATTCAACAAACTGTAACGAAGTGTCTGTGAAGTGCTTGAATTATGTCAGGCAATGAGGATAAATGCATCATTGAGAAATGGTGCTATCATGTTATCTAGTGAAGGAGCAAGATCCTTCCATACGGTCAGATAAATGCTGTATTAGCAACTCACGTAAATGTTTGTAATTAATTACATCCTCTCCATCTTAGTTTCAGTATATAGATGGAGATGTCCTAGGAAATAGTTTGGTAACCTCTCTTACACTTATTAGCCCATGTTGGTTATAGAAATTCCATGCAGAACTGTCACTGCCCTTCTGGCCATCATTTGTGGGCCTTACATCTGCTCGCAGCTTACAGCCTTTCTGAGTTGCGTGCCCCTTACTGTGCTTATCAGTAAATAAATTTCTGTTTGTCAGAGTATTGTTGGTTTTGGAGTTTTCCTTGTGTATGCGGTACTCTTTCCAAAAAGTCTCCTCGAAAACATTTTAAGCCACAATAACAGGGTGCATTTCGGCCCTAGAAATTAAGTGCATGGAAGAAAAGGAAGGGGACATGCATACTTGTTCTAACCGTTAGCCTCACCGAGTGCTCCTGGTGTGACCTTTGGTCTCTGTCAGCCCAAACATCAAGTGAGAAACCACTGGGAACAGTGTGTTTGCTCTCTGCCTTTACAGAAATCAGAATCCGGGTTCCCTTCAACCAGTTATCCACCATAAGCAGGATTTCTTCAGAGTTTCAGTTTCCACTTGGCTTCCACTGAATGTGTGTGTTGAGGAGAAAAACGAACGCTGCCAATGACAGTTGTAACCACTCCAAATCATTGTCAGTTTTCAGAGGATAATTTTCCATGTGCTTCTGAGCTCTTTAAAAGAAAATCTCTTTAATTCATTAAATAGTAATCTGAGTGACTGATTCTAAGAATAGTTTCTAGGTACTTGGAGATATTAAGTATAATGTGAATTTCCATTCTTTATTGCTTAATGAATGTCTTCAGGAACATTTTGTTATATTTATGTATGAAATCCCAAATGGGAGTAAACATTTTTTAAAAATCCAGGTTGGGGGTGCCTGGGTGGCTCAGTGGTTAAAGCTTCTGCCTTCGGCTCAGGTCATGATCCCGGGGTCCTGGGATCGAGCCCCGCATCGGGCTCTCTGCTCAGCAAGAAGCCTGCCTCCTCCTCTCTCTCTCTCTCTCTCTCTCTCTGCCTGCCTCTCTGCCTCCTTGTGGTCTGTCAAATAAACAAATAAAAATCTTTAAAAAAAAAAATCCAGGTTGTGTAACTATCTCCTTAGCTTGTGCCATTCACATCATTTGATTCTGGCCCAATTTAGAGAGCCCAAAGCAGCCCCATAAAGAATAATCCACCTTTGCCTCTTTCCCGAATACCAGCCATTTCTGGGTCACTCTGAAGATCTATATCTTCTCCAAGGGGTCTAGACTTATTCTGATACTCCCAGGCTCCTTTAGAGCTGAGAAGGTGCCTTTTCAGGGCCCTCTGTTAGAGAAATGGCCCAGGACTAGCTTTATATGGCTGTAGCAAGTGTCCAGAGGGATCCTAAAGAACATAGCCTGGATATCCCTGCTATATGGAGTGCATTTTGTTTTACTATCCCAGAAACAATCTCTATTCATCTTTAAAACATTTCTGTGAGATAGGCAGGTATTCTAATCCTACTTTTACAGGTGAGGAAACAGAGACTAATAAACTTAAGAGATCTGTCTAAAATTGCACAAGTGGGGCAGCTAGATTCTGCCTCTAAGTCCTGGGTTCGTTCTTTTATTATGAACTGCTTTCATTTTTCCCATTTTTAAAGACCATGCTTTCCAATCCATAATCACATTTGGAATTTTAATTATTCTCTTGAACCATTTTAGAACCATTTCTGGAAATGGCATTGGAATTTCCTCTACAACATTCTCTGCAGGAGTAGCAGCCATGAGCCCATCCCAGCTCCAAGAGTAGACCTTGACTAGTCTAAACCAACTGGAGCCTTGACTGTAGTGATTGGTTCAGAGATGGGCCTATGACCCAAGCTGGTTCCTAGGGAAGCTCAGGGTATATATTTAATGATTAGAGAACTTTCTCACATCAGTTATAAATAAGGATATTTGGCAGCCATCCTGTGGCCGTGAAGAGAGGCAGACTTCTACAACGTAGAAGGTAGAGCAGAGATATTGGTGAAAACTAAATCCTTGGTGGTAGCCCTGACCTTTTGGGTTATGTGTAACCTAAAACCTTTCCTATTATAGATACATGGGCCAATAAATTTCCCTTATGATTAAATCCAGTTTGGGTTACATTTTCTGTTACTGCAACCAATAGCAAATTAACTAACCCCATTGAATTTACTATCAGCGGTAAGCTTAATAAGCATAGTCTCTTTTATGTCACCTAAGTTGTCATAAAGCTGCTGAACAGAAGAGGTATTAATATTGTTTCCTGGAGCAGGAAAAAAATAGTGACATTTGTTTTATGAAAGAATTTCAAAGTACTTAGAACATTGTCAGACACTTAATTATGATTCATAAGCAGTTATGCCACCCTCTCCACACATCTATCAGACCAACCCCTCTTTGGTCTGGCTTGGTATTTGGGCCTGCCTTGATTATTAGAGGTATTTCCTTTGCCCTCTTGGCTCTGAGGGTCTGGAGTTCTGCTTAGCATTCCCTGCTACCACCTTGCCACTCAGACTTGGGTCTGCCATGTTCCCTACTTCCTTTCCAATTACACTGCAACTCAGTTCCACCAAATCTCACTCCATACTGTTGACCCTTGCACTATCTTCCTAGGCGAAGCTAATTAATCTACTCATTTATTTGTTCATTTCACATAACGGTTTCGAACACATGTTGTACTTGTCAGATTTCTTTATCATAAACCAGAAACCCTACTGTAGCTGATTTAAGCAATGTAGAGTTCATTAAACATAAAGAACCTCAAGAAAAGTTAGAAAACTTGGCTTAGATACTACACAGCCTAGAGCAGAGCAAACAGGAGACAGTCTAGCCACAGCACTGAACTGCTCTTGGTAATTCAGAACTCCGCCCTTGGCACCCAGGACAGTAAGTCCCGGATTCCAGAAGTTTGTTGCAGCTACCTCGGAGGAACCAGATGCCTTCACCACCACACTCTCCTATATATCTGATCTTCCTCTTTGTGGCTACCACCTCTCATCACTCACCTCCCAGCCCCACACAAGGCGTCCTTTTGATGGAGCTAGGTCTCACATAGAACGTTGAGTTATAAGAGATACTAGGAAGTGTAATTTCATAGTGAGTGAAACTAGAATGGGGGTTATCCTGAGAATGGAGTAAAAAGACAATGTAGTTTCTGCCCCATAGACTGGGGGCCAGACACTGCTCTAGATGGTGGGGTAGAGTTGTGAATGAGAGAAACAAAGTCTCTGGCCTAATGAAGCTGTAAACCAAGTGAAGAAGCAGATTTAAAAAAGGTAAATAAGTGAACAGAATTTCAAATAGTGATAAGAACAGGAAGAAAAGTGAAATCGATTAAAATCCTGGAGATAGGTGGGTTACATTTGACAAGGTGTTTAGTGAAAGCCCTTGTGAGGAGACAAGATTTGAGCAAAGATTTAAATGATGTGAAATAGGAAGCTATATGAAAATCTGGGCAAGAAGATTCTAGGTAAAAAGAACAACAAATTCAAAGGTGGTGACGTGGAGACAGTCTTGTTATGGCGGAGGAACAGCGAGACCAATGTGGGCTATGAAAGGAAAGCACGATAGAAGATGAGGACAGATAGGTAGACAGGGACTAGATCATGCAGGAGTTGGGTCATTATGGTGTTTCAGGAAGCTACGGGAAGGTTGTAAGCAGTGAAGTGACTTGAAGTAACTTATATTTTATAAAGATTTCTCTGCAGAGAGTAGATCAAAGGGAGGTGAGGGGTGTGGCGGGCAAAAAGAGAAACAAGGATAAGTCAAAGCCTTGTATAATTGTCCAAGGAAGGGGTGATGGAGGCTTGACCTGGAGTGGTGACAGAAGAAGTGGGAAAAGTGGTCTAATTCTGGGCATGCCGTTTAGGTAAAACTAATAGAAATCACTGGTGAATTACATGTCAGAAATGAGGGGAAATAAGGATGATGTGCAGGGTTTTGACCTGAGCCATTAGGTGGATGGTGGTGCCATCAGTAATGATGGGTAAAACCCAGAAAAGAATCAGATTTGTGTGGAGAGGGGAGAGAAGGTCAAGAATAGACATTCAAGTGGAGATTTAGGGTTGCCACAGAGAGAGCAGCTCAGGGGGAAGCTGATGGTATAAATTGGGGAGATATCAGGATATATATGTATATATGTATTTAAGGGGATTGGATGAGATTCCATAGGGAGAGAGTATAGATAAGAAAGAGAAGAGGATCAAGGACTGAGCCCTGGAGTATTCCAATGTCTATAACTTAGGAAGAAGGAAAGGAAGCATTCATTAACTAATGTTTGAGAAAAGATGAAAACCAGGGAAATGTGGTGTCCTGGTTACCAATGAATAAAGTGTTTCCAAAAGGAGGCAGAGAGTACCTGTGTTGAATACTTACTCGACTCAGAAGTCTAATAAGATGGCCATAAATACTTTGGGTACAGCAGGGGATTGCTGAAAACCTTAGCAAGAGCCATCTTAGTTTTTAGACTAGTGGGCACACAGGATGGGAATGATCCAGGTGAGAGAGAGAAATTGAGGCAGAAGTAAAGGGGTAATTGTAGGAGCAAGGTAAGTGAGAGGTGAAGAGGGAGAGGATGAGGGGCTGACCTTAGAAGGAGCAATTTGGTGACACAGGAAGGGCAGAGTGTTTGGGGCATTTAATGATGGCACAAGAGATGGTTCTGGTCAGGCTGCTCCCTTCTAATGGAAGGGTGTGTGACCATCAGCTAAGACTAAAGGCAGGGCGGGAAGGCTGGGTGGAGGTCTGAAACAAAAGGATAAGATATGAACGCCTCGTTTCTGAGATTGGAGAAGTAATTTTTGAGAGAAATGATCAGAGGATATTTAGTTTATAATAAGATCTGTGGTCATGAATTTAAAGCAGGTGGTATTATGTGTTTTTGCCCCAAACAGCCTTTGAAAACAATTTTGTTTTATAAACCAAGAGGGTAGAAGAAGTTCTGATTACACACCTGAGGGGAGGGAAGGTTAGAACAATGGTAGGTGTTAGCCGAGGTATTTTCAAGAGTCAGGGCCTCATGATGCCTCTGAAGTCACATCTGTGGGTGCCTTGTTCCTGATGCTTGGGATGGACATCCTAGCACTGGGTTCATCTTCCCAGGAAAACCCTGAAGCCCTTTGGGCAGCAGCCTTTCATCCAGCTAGTACCTTCCTATTAAGTGAAGAGTAAGATGAGCGAGCCTTAGTTGACCCAACATAAACTTCCCCCATCACTTAGAATGGTGGCAACCATGCAGACAGCACTGAGCTAGCTGGCTGCTTCTCAAAATTTGTGCATTTTAATTCAGTCACTCCAACTCCCTGTGAGGTAGCTGTTATCCTTTCTCAGTTTTACATTTGAGGACATTGAGGCAGGGATGTTGAGTGACATGCCCTAGTAAGGCTAGAATTTAGACCTGGACAATGTGATACCAGATTCTTGGGTCTCCATCACTAACCCCTGCTGTCTCTCATAGTTCTTCTTTACTGCTCGGCCTCTTCTACCTTGAAGATGGGTCAAAGAAATCAATTTTGGTGGGGATTTTAAAACTCTGGCATGATTTACTCTTGAGTTTTACATGAATATTCCAATGGCCAAAGACAGGATAATAATGTATCCTTTTTTATGCCAAGTTATATCATCTATCCAAAAATTACAGTGTTCACAGTGGTATGTTTTTGTTAAGTTCACTTCCCTCCATCTTCACCATTAGTGTACCAAATCATGTTAAAATATTTATTTTGAGCCCAGGTTTTAGATGTCACCCTGCATTCAGTTATGATTTCTGTTTGAATTTTCACTGCAGTTGCATCTTAGCTGAATGTGAGATGTGCATTTTCTGCTAATCTAATGCCATTATTTTTCTGCCACACCACAGGTGATCATTGCTCTTTCTGAAAAACACCGTGCACACATTCCCTACAGGAACTCCATGATGACCAGTGTCCTAAGAGACAGTTTGGGAGGGAACTGCATGACAACCATGATTGCAACTCTCTCTTTAGAGAAAAGGAATATCGACGTACGTTGGTTCTTTCTGGAGATCTCAGTCTGAGTTTCTGTAGCCAGTTTCTGAGATGGCGCTGAAGGTCCTGGGCAGATTTCCATCTTTTCAGCCAGGTTGGGGTATGCTTTGAGATGTAAACACCCTGCAGAGTTCACAGCTTTGGCTGCTTTGCCAGCATTATAATTACCCCCATTTGAGAATGGACTTCACACAGTCCAGGATGGTGGGAAGAAGGCTCAGATACAGATTTTGGGAAGCCTGCTGCTGGGTTAGTTATCTTGGCCAGAGGATATGAGAGAGGAGACCCATTAGCTGCTTTTCTGTTTAGCTCTTGATTACTAAGATACCTTCATCTCTAGGACATGTCCCTAGACCTGTCACTGAGTGCAGTCTATAGGATACTTTATCAAGGCCTGGCTACTGACTGACTTTCCTGTGTTGCTTTAGACTCAACTTCATGTTTTATGCATTGCAGTCCAATTCTTGGGATCCAGAATTTCTCTAGAAGAGGAAAATAAGAAGTGACAGGATGTCTTCCAAAATGAGGCCAACTCCTAAGTGCATTCTAAGATGTCTTGCAAAGCCTCTTTCTGGCCTGTTACAAATGTTTATTTTGTAGTCATTCAAGTTTGTGGGTTATAATAGTATCTGCTATAATTATAATTTCTATATGGGGCTCCGGTTTTATAGATCAGGAGTTGAAAAGTACATAAGTTGCCATGTAGGACCTCATGATCTCCCACATGTTTAGCATGGATCATTTTATTAGGCCAAAATAAAATTTTAATTAAACTGATGTTCTAGAGCAAAGCTTCCTCATTTGGAGGCATGGTCCCTTGTTGTGTTTTATACTCATCACTCTTTAGATGTGCTTCTTTCTTCTGTGAACAAAAATAAAGGGTTATCTTTCTAAGCCATAACATTTTAAGGAGTTATTTTGCTTTATAGGAGTCGATATCTACATGCAGATTTGCACAACGAGTGGCACTCATAAAGAATGAAGCTGTTCTTAATGAAGAAATCGATCCCAGATTGGTAAGCAACTTTGAACTTACTAGGTTGGAAGAAAAATCAAAGTGGATTAAAGATTAATAAAACTCAAGAGGCACATCCTTCATACCAGGCAGTGTTCTAAGTATTAGAAAAATATTAATTGATTGAATTCTCACAACAAGTTTATAAGTAGATGTCATCTCCATCCCTGCTTTACAGATGACAAAACTGAGGCACAGAAATGTTAACTAACTTGCTGAGAGTCACAGCCCCCATAAGTGGCAGAGCCAGGATTTAGGTACAGACGGTCTGACGCAAGGACCTGCCAGCTGCAGTCCCCTCAGTCCGCTCCTGAGATAGTGCTGTGAGTCCTGAAGATGCATGGGACTTGGTCAGGGCCAGTTCTATTTACATGCAGGTGGTAGACTTTCAGAAAACATGAGTTGAAGTTTCTAGAGATAATAATAAAAATAGACCATCTTCTATAAAAGCTAACAGAAGAAAATGAAGTTCTAATGGTTATTAAGTAAAACCATATTTTGTACAACTGCCCTGCCGCTTATTTTAGAGATTAGAAAAAATTAATCAGTGGGGTCCCTGGGTGGCTCTGTCTGTTAGGCATCTAACTCTTGATTTCGGCTCAGGTCATGATCTCAGGGTTACGGGATTGAGTCCTATGTTGGGCTCCATGCTCAGTGGGGAGTATGCTTAAGATTCTCTGTCTCCCTCTCCCTCTGCCCCTCCTCCTGCTCCCTCACTTTCTATCTCTCTCAAAATAAATAAACGAATCTTTAAAAAACTTAATCATTAGTTGGGCCCATGGAAAAATAGCTAAACTTCTAGTTGTATAACAATGAATCCTGCTTTATCAGAGTACTTATTTACTTATTTATTTATTTGTTATTTTTATTTTTTTATTTATTCATTTGAGAGAGGTACAGAGACAGAGATAGAGCACAAGCAGGGGGAGAGCCAGAGGGAGAGGGAGAAGCAGACTCCCCGCTGAGCTGGGAGCCGATGTGGGGCTCCATCCCAGGACCTGGGGATTACAACCTAAGCCAAAGGCAGATGCTTAACCATCTGAGCCACCTAGGCACTCCTATCAGAGTGCTTTTTTAAAGCAAAAATATTTGCAAGTTCCATGACTCAGATCCTCATTTTAAATGCAGATGTTTTTTCTCTATTTTGTTACTCTTCTCTAAATGAAATACAACATGAAATCAACTTATGCCAACATTGAAAATGTAGAAATAAAATATTTTAATTTTATACATTCCCAAATTAAGATTATATTACTTTCCAGATCACTCAGTTTTTAAAAATTTTCTCTAGAACATAAGCTGGTGTAGGCTTAGCAGTATGCGTTATAAAAAGGGTGTGAAATCTCACCAACAGAGCTTCATTTATAAATTCCTCAAATTCCAAAATAATAATAATAACCCTCTAAATTCACTGTTACCCATATTAATTATTTCCTTCTGATTGTTTGCCCTGTCTCCCTGAAATCATTGTGCTGAAGTATAGAGACAAAGGAGGTTAAAAGAATAGTGGGGTTATTTGTTTTACCCTGCTTGTCTCAGGAGCTTGAGCTTCCAGATGGAAATCTCTGGAGAAACCAAGTGGGTGAGGCAGGGTCTCTTTCCAGCACAGACCCTGCTCAGACACCTGCAACACACAGTGCCCCCACTGGAAGAAGGAGTTGGAATTCGAAGGCTTGAGTCAAGTGGAAGGAAACACATAGGACGAATTCTTCTGCCCTCCTCACCTCCCCAGCAAACAGCCCTGTTGCATCACAGAGCAGCCTGAGAAAGACAGCCATGAATCATTAGCCTGAAGACAAAAATTAGAGCGTAATTGAAGGAAAATGAACATATTAAATGCTGGAGGGTTTTTTTTTCTTTAAGTTTGGCTAGAGAGACTTTGAAGTTACTTGAGGAATGTGCAGAAAGGTGAACATTGTCATGTGTTTGATGTAGGACTACAAAAAATGTAAAGAAAAGAGAAATCTGAACCAAAGCTGACAGCTGTTAATTGAATAAATATTGAGGTCTTCCTTGTTAATTTTAGCCATTCTGACTGGTGTAGGGTATCTCATTGTGGTTTTGATTTATATTTCCCTGGTGCCAAGTGACACTGAGTGTTTTTTCATGGGTCTGTTGGCCATTTCTATGTCTTCTTTGGAGAAATGACTGTTCCGGTCTTCTGCCCATTTCTTGATTGGATTATTTGTTTTCTGGGTGTTGAGTTTGATAAGTTCTTTATAGATATTGGATACCAGCCCTTTATCTAATATATCATTTGCAAATATCTTCTCCCATTCTGTGGGTTGCCTCTTAGTTTTGTTGACTATTTCCTTCGCTGTGCAGAAGCTTTTTATCTCAATGAAGTCCCAATAGTTCATTTTTCCTTTTGTTTCCCTTGCCTTTGGAGATGTGTCTAGCAAGAAGTTGCTACAGCTGAGGTCAAAGAGGTTGCTGCCTATGTTCTCCTCTAGGATTTTAATAGATTTCTGCCTCACATTTAGGTCTTTCATCCATTTTGAGTTTATCTTTGTGTATGTTGTAAGAAAACGGTCCAGTTTCATTTGTGAGGTGATGAGCTGATGAACACTGGATGTTACATGCAACCGATAAATTATTGAACATTATATCTGAAACTAATGATGTACTACTATATGTTGGCTTATTGAATCTAAATAAGAAATAAAATAAGATTTGTTTTATATATATATAGATAGATATATCTATATATATCTATCTATATATATATATATATATA
The DNA here is from genome assembly GCF_002288905.1 of Enhydra lutris kenyoni. Classification (NCBI taxonomy): domain Eukaryota; kingdom Metazoa; phylum Chordata; class Mammalia; order Carnivora; family Mustelidae; genus Enhydra; species Enhydra lutris. Next base: position 8,771,879 of record NW_019154101.1, read on the forward strand.
TAGAGAGAGAGAGAGAGATCTTCTGGTGCAGAACAATCTATAATTGATAAGTGTTATCTCCTGTTCTCTTTTATAATGGCTTCAAAAAACTGACATTACTATTCATGACTTTATGGAGAGAGCTTTTCTGAAGCACAGGTGACAATTGCAAATTTGTCCTCAAAACCACCCAAAACACAATTTGGATGGGATTCCCAATATATTGCTCTCAGAATCTAATGGCACACGTGAAACCAGCCCTCTAAGATCAGGATCACCAGGGTTTTGACTTGCTTTCTTTACAAGTCTCAGTAAGACAAGGTGATAAAAGAATTGTAAAGAGGCCAGAGTCTGTGGTGACTCAGCATGGGCCAAAATCTTCTATGGATGGCTCTCATTCCAAAGTTTCTACAGTAATTTGATGGGAGGTATGATTGTAATAATCTCAAAATCACGAAAGTTGGCTTAGTTTTGAGATTTCTGCTCAGTGACAGAAGTTAATTTGGTTGTTAGATTTGACTTTGAATGCCTTAGCAGAGTAGAAAATATGACATCAATATTAATTTGGGGGTGAGGGGGAGGAGATACAAATGAATGACTCACATAGTTCCTGTCTGAGGATTTTCACTGTGCAGAGCTGGATGATTCTGACCATGTTTTTGAAAAGCAAATAACCAAAACCCACTCAATCCTGTGCATTTAAATGAAACTCTAGGAGGACTGACATGTTCAAAATACTCAGTGTCCCATTCTTTGGAACTTCTGGTCCTGTCAATATGGCAGAGATAATAGAAACCATACCTATATATAAAATTTAACAAGTACTTTTGAAATGTATGTCTGAGGTTGAATGAGTGAAGGGAATTCTCCAGGGCTCAGAAACCAAGCTGAGGCTGCAGTTGTCCTGGAGTAGAGGGATGAAGGGAATTATAAGAAAGCCATCAAATATGGAGCCCTGGAACCTTGGAAGATGTGATGGACATATGTTCTCTGCTTCTCAATATGAAACCAGTGAAAGGGTGAACCAAAAAGGAAAAAATCTGCCCACTAGCATAGGGAGATGCTAGGGAAGCTTATCTGCCTTAGCCTGGGCTTCAGGTGGAGCAAAAGTTGGTTTCTCTGGAAGTTTTAAATCCTAAGCCTCTGCTTCCCATGAGTTCAAAGTTCAAATTTACAAACTCCCTTGGTCTAGTGGACCCCAAGCCAAGAAGTTAGAAAAATAAGCACTAAAATAAATCCAAAAGAGTAGAAAGACAGAAATTAAAAAGTGTAAAAATGAGCAAAAACAAAACCCAAAGCAAAGATACAGTAGAAAGGAGTAACGAAAACTGAAGTTGACTTTTAATCTATTAATGAAATGAACAAATCTCTGGAAAGATTAATGAAGAAAGGAATAAAGAAGGCAGAAATCGACACAGTATTTGGAATGAAAAGAGGACTTAACCATAGATACAACAGATAGCTTAAAATAATAATAAGGTATTTTGAATGACTTTATTGCAGTAAATTTAAAAGCAAAAATGGACAATTTCCTTTAAAAAACAACATTGAAGCTAATGCAAGAAGAATTTATTATTTTAATTTTTAAGAAGAATTTTTAAAAACATGAATATGACTATTAAATAGATTTAGTAATAACAGAGGTACCAAAGGGAGAGAAAGACAAAGGGAAAAAGAGAAAGAGGAAGGAAAGAATGGAGGAAAGGGGGGAAGGAGGGGAAGAGGGAGGGAGAGAAAAAAGACAGGAAGAAAGGAAGGATGGAGCAGACTCCATGTTGTTTTTAAGTTTACCAAATATTGAAGGAGGAATATAAGTTTAATTCAGTTTGCCAATTCTTGTTTTAGGAAATTTGCATTGTGATTATTAATATGTGGTATCATGAGCTAGTTGGGTTTATTTTGGGAATTGAAAGATAATGTGTCATTAGAAAACATTTTAGTGTATATAATAAAAGAAAAGAGCCATGGGAAAAATAAACACCAAATTTTAGGTAATGGTAACAAGAGATTTATTTAGAGAAAGCTATACAGAGGTTCAGGCTTCAAAAGCATCTGTAATGTTTTATTTCTTAAGCTACATAGTAGGTATATTGGTGTTCACTTAAGCTAAGTAGTGGGTTTACAAGATACCCTTTATATATCTTTTTGTATATTTGAAGTAGTTCATACTAAAAAAGAAGTCACATGAATGAAGGTGATTCATAACATTCACAGTTAAAAAGAGAAAAATTATATGCTCACATCACTAGATGCAGAAGAGATATTTTTAACATTAAACATTCATCCATAGTTTGAAAAGACTCATCAAACTATAAATATCAGTGAACAGCCTTAAAGTGATTAAGGGTATCAACCAAAAACTACAGCAAACATTTTAAAGGTGAAATGTTAGAAGGAATAAGATAAGAATGAATGTCTGAAGCATTATACTTGGAAGTTCTAGCTAGGGAAGAGACAATTTAAAAAAAAAAAAAAGGTATGAGGATTTGAAAAGAAGGAAACATTTGTCATTACTTGCAAACAATTTGATTGCTTATATTGAACACCTAAAAATATTTAATGATAAACAGAACCAAACAATGTTCAGAAAATTATTTGGTACATAATCCATACATAAAAATTAATTGCCTTCCTATAAATGAAAAGCTAACAATTAGAAAATACAATTTGACAAAAATTTCATTAGTAGTAGCAACAAAAATCCATGGGATGCAAGGGTGGTTCAACATTCACAAATCAATCAATGTGATAGAACAAATCAATAAGAGAAGAGCGAAGAACCACATGGTCCTCTCAATTGATGCAGAAAAAGCATTTGACAAGATACAACATCCGTTCCTAATTAAAACGATTCAAACTATAGGGATAGAGGGAACATTCCTCAACTTCATAAATCTGTCTATGAAAAACCCACAGTGAATATCATCCTCAGTGGGGAAAAGCTGACAGCCTTCCCTTTGAGATCAGAAACACGACAAGGATGCCCACTCTCACCACCGTTATTCAACATAGTACTAGAAGTCCTAGCAACAGCAATCAGACAACAAAAAGAAATAAAAGGTATTCAAATTGGCAATGAAGAAGTCAAACTCTCTCTTTCCGCAGATGACATGATACTTTATATGGAAAACCCAAAAGACTCCATCCCCAAACTACTAGAACTCATACAGCAATTCAGCAATGTGGCAGGATACAAAATCAATGTACAGAAATCAGTTGCTTTCTTATACACTAACAATGAAAATATAGAAAGGGAAATTAGAGAATCAATTCCATTTACAATAACACCAAGAACCATAAGATACCTGGGAATAGCCCTAACTAAAGAGGTAAAGGATCTGTACTCGAGGAACTACAGAACACTCATGAAAGAAATTGAAGACACAAAAAGATGGAAGAGCATTCCGTGCTCATGGATTGGAAGAAAAAACATTGTTACAGTGTCTATACTACCTAGAGCAATCTATACTTTCAAAACCATCCCGATCTGAATTCCACTGGCATTTTTCAAAATGCTGGAACAAACAATCCTAAAATTTGTATGAAATCAGAAGAGAACCCAAGTTGCTAAGGAAATGTTGAAAAAGAAAAACAAAACTGGGGGCACCATGTTGCCAGATTTCAAGCTTTACTACAAAGCTGTGATCACCAAGACAGCATGGTACTGGCACAAAAACAGACACATAGGCCAGTGGAACAGAGTAGAAAGCCCAGATATGGACCCACAACTCTACAGTCAAATAATCTGCGACAAAGCAGGAAAGAATGTCGAATAGAAAGAAGACAGTTTCTTCAATAAATGGTGCTGGGAAAATTGGACAGCTATGTGTAGAAGAATGAAACTCAGCAATTCTCTTACACCATATACAAAGATAAACTCAAAATGGATAAAAGACCTCAACGTGAGGCAGGAATCTATCAAAATCCTAGAGGAGAACATACGTAATAATCTCTTCGACATTGGCCACAGCAACTTCTTTCAAGACATGTCTCCAAAGGCAAAGGAAACAAAAGCAAAAAGAAACTTTTGGGACTTCATCAAGATCAGAAGTTTCTGCACAACAAAGGAAACAGTCAACAAAACAAAGAGGCAACCCACAGAATGGGAGAAGATATTCGCAAATGACACTACAGACAAAGGGCTGATATCCAAGACCTATAAAGAACTCCTCAAACTCAACACATACTAAAGAGATCATCACCTCAAAAACTGGGCAGAAGACATGAACAGACACTTCTCCAAAGAAGACATAAAAATGGCTAACAGACACATGAAAAAATGTTCACCATCATTAGGCATCAGGGAGATTCAAATCAAAACCACATTGAAAAAAAAAAACCACATTGAGATACCACCTTACACCAGTTAGAATGGCCAAAATTAACAAGACAATAAACAACATGTGTTGGAGAGGATGTGGAGAAAGGGGAACCCTCTTACAGTGTTGGTGGAAATGCAAGTTGGTGCAGCCACTTTGGAAAACTGTGTGGACATTCCTCAAAAAATTAAAAATAGAGCTTCCCTATGACCCTGCCATTGCACTACTGGGTATTTACCCCAAAGATACAGATGTAGTGAAAAGAAGGGCCATCTGTACCCCAATGTTCATAGCGGCAATGGCCGCAGTCACCAAACTGTGGAAAGAGCCAAGATGCCCTTCAACAGACGAATGGATAAAGAAGATATGGCCCATATATACAATGGAGTTTTATGCCTCCATCAGAAAGGATGAATACCCGACTTACATCAATATGGATGTGACTGGAAGAGATTATGCTGAGTGAAATAAGTCAAGCAGAGAGAGTCAATTATCATATGGTTTCACTTACTTGTGGAGCATAAGGAATAACACGGAGGACATGGGGAGATGGAGAGGAGAAGTGAGATGGGGGAAATCGGAGGGTGAGACAAACTATGAGAGACTGTGGAGTCTGAGAAACAAACTGAGGGTTTTGGAGGGGAGGGGGTCGGAGGGATAGGTGAGCCTAGTGGTGAGTATTATGGAGGGCACCTATTGCCTGGAGCACTGGGTGTGGTGCATAAACAATGAATTTTGGAATACTGAATAGAAATAAAATGAAAAAAATAATAGCAACAAAAACTAACAATCTAGGGGAAAATCTGATTAAACATATGTTTATAGAGAACATGGTAAATCTTTATTGAAAGGAATCAGTGGAAATCATATTATGTTTGTGGATGAGATGATTCAACATTACTAATTTGATAAGTCTTACCAAATGACCCTTTTTTAAAAAAGATTTATTTATTTGACTGTGAGAGAGCACAGACAGGGGGAGCAACAGGCAGAGAAAGAGGGAACAACAGGCTCCCCACTGAGCAGAGAGCCCAATGTGGGGCTCTATCCCAGGCCCCTGGAACATGACCTGAGCCGAAGGCGGATACTTAACCAGCTATGCCACCCAGGTGCCCCCCAAATTGCCCTTTTAATCAAATTTATTTCTAGTTAAAAATTGAGGAGGACCTTTGGTGGAATTTTATAAGCTGTGTCTCAAACTTCTACAAGAGAACAAATGACCAAGAATAGCCATATCTATTTTGGAAAAGAATAAAATGGTGGGGGCTTATTCTATCTTAATGTCAAAATTTCATAAGCTATAATAATTAAAATAGCATAGTATTTCTGCATGTATAGTCAAGTACATAAATGTTTTTAACCAAGAGCCCAAGAAAAAGACACATTTATATGTAGAAACATGTTATATAACAAAATTATAATAGCAAATCTTACATGGTTAACCATATAAAAAGCGAAATTAGATACATACCTCATACTTTATACAAAACAAAAGCCTAAATATGAAAAGCAAAGCTTTAAAACTTTTATAAGAACATATAGGAAAATATTCTTATGGTTTTAGGTAAAATGGATTTTAAAAGACACAAAAATACAACTCATAGTGGAAGAAGTTGATAATAAAATTATATTGAAATTTAAAATCTTTACTTAACAGAAAGAACACCACAAAAAGCAGAACACCTGGGTGGCTCAGTTGGTTGAGCGTGTACCTTTGGCTCAGGTCATGATCTTAGGGTCCTGGGATAGAGGCCCACATCAGGCTCCCTGCTCAGTGGGGAGCCTGTTTCTCCGTCTTCCTCTGCCTGTCACTCCCCCTGTTTGTACTCTCAATCTCTCTCTCTGACAATTAAATAAATAAAATCTTTGAAAAAATGAAAAACATGGAATAGATTGGGAAAAAACATGTACCTTGCATAAAATTAACAAAGGATTCATATATAAAGAAGCCAGCAGACCAACAAGGAAGAGAAAAACAAGACAATTGAAATATGAGCAAGAATATAAATAAGTAATTCACAGAAGAGGAAACCCAAACAGCCAATATACATGTGCAAAGATGATCAACCTCCCTAATAATCAGAAAATGCAGATTAGAACTAAATGAGGTACAATTTTACACCTTCTGGACTGGCAAGATTAAAGCGTCTGTCAATACTACATATGTAGTGAAGTAAATGTGGGGAAACAGGAACTTGTATATATTGCTTATGCAGAATGTGGGTTTATAAAATGGCTCTGAAGAGCAGTTTAACAATATATACTAAAGAGAAGATGTACATACTCTACAACCACACAATTTTATTTCTAAGCACCTCCTATAGCGAAACTCACATATGTGCCCAGAGATTTATAGTGTTAATAGCAACACTGTTTGTAATAGCAAGAGGAAGAAGCCTCAATGTCCATCGACAGGAGACATGGATAAATTGTGATATATTCCTTCACCGAAATAGTATATTTCCATGCAAATTAATGAACTAGAGCCACATGAAGCAGGATACATAATCCCAAAAACCTAATGTGAGGAAGAAAAAAGCAAGTTACCATTCCATGCAGCATGGTAACGTTTAAAGCATGCAGAATGATACCATATATTATTTATAGTTTAATCCATAAAGATGGAGTAAACATATGAAAACATGCAGGGAAATGCTCCCGATGAAATGCAGTACAGTGATCACCTCAAGAGACAGAAAAGAAATAGGAATGAGGGGCTCCAGTTACATAAGCACTGCTTTATTTGTTAAAATGAATTCTAGAATGATTTTGACGAAACGTTAAGAATTGACGAAGTCTGGTGGTAGGTACGGGGTGGCTTTTGTATCATTCTCTGTATGTTTTCGCATCCTCTAAATTGTTCGTAATTTTCGAAGATGTTATGTTCTCTGTCACCAAGTTCCCTTTAATGAGGAGTTGACATTTATTCTCCCGCCTTGCCATTTGTAGATGATTATACGCCTACAAAAAGAAATCCAGGAACTGAGGGATGAACTGGCCGTGGTCACTGGGGAGCAGAGGACAGAGGCGCTCACAGACGCGGAGCTCCTTCAGTAAGCCTGCAGACTTGTTTTTGGGTCTTTAACTGTGAAAGTTTGTGTTAACTTCTTTGTTGGCCCCAGTGTTAGAATTTACCTCAAAGCATTAAGATCTCCTGGGAGAGTCTGAAATTGCATGTAGGCGCCAGTTAAGAGTGGCAGCTTTCCACGAAAAGCTGGCTAAGGCTGGCAATGTTTTCGCCGCCTCAGCTTTGAGGGAGTAAAGAACAGAGCCCATAAAGGATGGGAATAGCCTTCTCATGCCAACTGAAGAGAAGGGCTTGTATAATAGTCATGCAATTTTAAAACATACACACCAAACACTCCTAAGCTGTGGATCTCAGATCTAAAAGGAATTCAAGAAACATCCTTTGTATTAAAAAGCATCTTGCTGCAAACACCGATTTATCCCATGCCAATGTAGCTCTCTCCCTTAATAAATAGATGGCCCATATATTCAAGTTCCAACACTGGAAATGGGAATGAAAGGAGGGATTCAGGGCCTTTCATATCTGCAGCCATGTGGCATATTGGGGGCACGGTGTGGCTCTCGTTTTTTCTCTGACCACGAGCCACGCTGCTGGGTTTTCTTGTTTCTGTGCAACTCACAAAGCATTTATGGAGTGATAATAATGGGCTGGGCTTAAAAGCCAGTGATATTCTCAATTTCCGAATGAGAAATAGAGCTACACGAGATTTTTTCTAAGGGTTTGGTATCATTTCATCGAATCCTCTCCTACCAGAGAAAATGGTAAATAGTAGAGATGACGAAAGTGTTTTCTTTAAGCTATTTCATGGCTGTGCCCAGAGGTAGGTCTAAAGCTTGAGGAGCCTTAAGGAAGGTTTCTGCTATAATCAAAGATTTCACTCCTCTAGGATACCATTTTGTAATTCTAGAACACTGTGTTTAATAACAGGAGAGGCTCCTAAGACTTTCCTTGCAAATCCGCTTTATGGCATATATGCAATTCAAGTAAAATACTTGCCCAAAGTCACATTTTGAAGAATTCCCTGTCACTCCTTGAAATAACTTGGGATAGCTTAGATATGGAGAACCTTCTCCAGGTTGAGTATTCCTTCACTCTGATGCTCCTTTCCTCTCAAAGAAAGGAATTACCAATTATCATCTTTGAAGATGTCTCTTCAGAACTGTGAACTTCAAGTCAGGGTTTAGCCAGGAAAACAAAAGCATCCTAGGCCTCTCAACAAAAATTTATCATAGGAAATCTGTTGTAAGGAGGTGGTATTATAGGAAATAACACAGCGCCCCAGAGATGAAGAACAGCAGGGGGCCCTATACTCCTGGGACTGGGGAGAGGATGGTAGAAGCTTATGTCAGTAAAGTCTAAGGCTAAAGCCGACCAGAGGAGCTAGCTCATGATGAGTGCTGGGGCCAGGGAAGAGCAACAGGTGTTATCAGAGGCGTCATCCTGGCAGGGAGCCTGAGCTTCTCTCTCATATCACTTCCTGTCCTCCACCCGTCAGCCCATTGGCTGAACTGGCCCAGAAACCAGAAGTTAGGAGAGTCAGGGAAGGTAGTTTCCTGTGATGCAGGGTCAAAGAGGGGAAAAATAGAAGTTGGATCCAAGAGTAAAAAGGAAAATGGCCAACATGTCAAATAAGTACCAGAGTTTTCTCCAATTCCAGTATATCCTATCTGTTGTGCAGGAGGCTCCAGGTAAGGATAAGATTATGCATGTGCTAGTTTCAAGATGTCCAGTCCCTCCACTGTGCCAAATCTGAAGAATTTTAGAACTGATACAAAGAGACATCTGAATCTCTAGCTATACTGAGGAATTATACATAAACCTCTCAAGGGACTAGGGGCTTCAAGGAATTCCTAGCAGATTGAAGGGTGGGACCGACCCAGAGCCACCACGGAAAAGCTACGTCACTCTGCGTGCTGGCACCCTGGAGTGGGAGAAGTATGGCAATAGCCTGCTACACTTGAGTTTGGTAGAGCCCTGGTAGTGTGAGCAATTTGTCCTGTGGATCCTGGTGCGTTCCTTCTTCCCTTCTCCATCCAGTGTTTACGTCAGAGTTTAGGATGGAGAAATGGGAAAGGCTCCAGGTAGCTGATGATATCCAGGATAATTTGGGGGCCTGACAAGCTCTGAAGTGAGCAGTTGTCCACAGCTCTGCCTGTCCCCCGTTCCCACTGAAAGCGGCAAGGAGCACAAGCACCCATCGCTGCTTAGCCTGTCCTCCAGGACCAGCTGCCTTCGCAGATAGTCTAGAAAAGATGAGCTCACAGTCGGAAACAACCAGAAATAGAAGGACTGCTGACTTGGAGAAAGACCAGAATAAGAAGCCTAGTCTAAGCTTTGAGAGCTTCAGAACCAAACATGATAGGAAGAGTGATTAATACCTTTGGAGACGTAAAAGATGGCATTACATCCATGAAACAATAGGACCTTTATTTTTATAAAACAGACTTAAGAGGAAATCTGAAAAATGAAGAAATGTAATTGTTACCATTAAGAACTTAAAGGATGGCTCAGGGGCAGCATGAAAAAGCAGAGGGACAAATTAGTCAGCTAGGAAGAGCAAGGCTAAGGAATTCTTCCATAATATAAGATGAAAGGGTAAAGAGAAAGTTGAAAAGAAAAGAATCTTGAAGAATAGCTCTAGCTTTACCAATATCTAACAAAGAGACGTTTTTTTAAAGGAGAAATAGAGATAACACAGAGGAGCCAATGGCTAAATAAATACTCTCTTAAGAATTTCTTAGAACTAAGAAAAAAAAAAGACTTAAGAATGAAAAGGTTACCATGTACTAAGATGTATAATAATGTAGAAAAATTTTAAGACCTCAAAGTATAGGAAAGAATCCTAAAAGTTATCAAAGAAGAAAAATATCATTTACAATGAAGAATCTGATTTAGAGCAAACTTCTCATCAGCCTCTGGAGACAGGAACCTCTGGACCTCTGGTGCCAAAGAACAAAACAGAACAAAACAAAGCAGGACTGAATGGAGATTTCTGTATCTACCCAAATTAGCATTCAAATGCAAATGCGAAACAAGGCGTTTTTCAGACATACCAGCTTTGGGAAAGTTAACCACCCCAGTCCCTCTCTAGAAGAGATTACAACAGACTACATTTTCACAACAAGAAAAATGCTACAAAGTATAAAAAACAACAATGAGCAGATGTTATTTCTTTATGATACTTAATATTATATTATATTTACATTGTATCTTTTACTGACTTGCCACTTCCCACATACACAGATGTTTTTGTTTAAAAGTTATTGACAACAATCAAATTTGCCATTCACAGAAGTTTGGTGGAGAGGTAGACTGGAGAGAAATAAAAATGGGACAACTGATTTAAAATACTGACAGACTCTTGGATGTAGTTGGTTTCCTTTGATCCATAGGTAACAATACATACACACGTGTCAATTGAACAGATTCTCTTTAGACAGTGTGTAGTGTTGTCTTTAGTTTTTCTGGGCAGTTGGTTCATTCATTCATTCAACATTTATTATTCATCTAGTGTTTACAAAATTCCACCCTAGGCCTTGAGAGATGAACACAAGATGAACAAAACCTAGAGCTGGCTCTCAAGGGGTTCACAATTCACTGGCACTGACAGACAGAAGCACAAGTAATCACGATGCAAAATATAAGTGTTATGAGAACATACAAATAAAACACGAGATTGCGAAGATAGTAAGGATTAATCTTGAGTTCAGGATCCTCATGTAAAATTAGTTTGTGTGTTGGTAAGTAAACTTCCGCCGTTCCCAGTGAAATGACTTCTCTGCTGTCAAGCTAAGTATACCATATAGCATTACATCTTATTAATGACTTCTGATGAGCAGCGAAAGAGAACAAATGTGGCAAAAGGTTATACCTACTCTGCCAAAGCAAAGGACAGGGGTTCACAACCATCCGGTTCTCCACCTTGGATGCTTGTTCATACTGATAGTAAAGATTTTTCAGATAATATGGGGTTTTGTTATGGTTTTCATTTTATTGTTGTTACAGTTATGTTTTGCCAGAATCCGCTGGATTGAATATTGGCACAACTTAAAATTCATCAGACTTTAGAGTCCTGTATCATCATAAAGTAAAAGAGAGAAATTAAAATTTGCCTGACATGTGGCACTGCTATTTAATATCATTAGTCTGTACTTCTTTGTCTTCTGGGGATGCTGGACATTTATTCAGGAGTATGAATTCAATCCAGCCTCTCATTGTGCCTGGACTCCATGGATAGTGAGGGTGGGAGGCGGATAGTGCTGTTGGAGAGAATAAGAGTCCCATGGCTTGGCAGGACAGAATGGCAGAAATGTAGTGGCTTTGGTCTACTCTCTCTGTCCTGCTGTCCTGCTGTTTCCAGGCTTTATGCTGATTGGCATGACATAAGGACATTCCTATCAGAGATTCTATAAAGGATATTAGAAAGCAGGTATTTAATACATAACCTATTCTATATTCTATGTTATGTGCACTGAACACTTTGGAGATGTCTGTGAATATCTAGCCCTATCAGATTTTTTGAACTATTTCCTAACATTCTGGTTCTTAATGTAAATATTTGTTGCATTGACTTGGATGCTTCAACTGAGGAGGCTTACAGATGTCAGCCTCCAGTTATTGTGATATTTTTAGTTTACATCTTTTTTTTTTTTTTTTTTTTTTTTTTTTTGGCCTGTGTAAATTTGAGAAGAGACAGCTGGGTGAAGGCTGGATAGCCAAGTTAATGTTTATACAGAGCTTCTTGGGTGAAGATTTGATTCTGATTGATTCTCTAAACACATACCTCTTTTTTTCTCTGGTTTAAAAAAATAATAAGCCTGTAGATCTCTGGTAAGGATGGAAGTTTTATATCCTGGCCCAAGTCTAAATAGTAGAATATTTTCTGCATAGCAACATTTTACCTTTGAGATGGAATTGAACTGGATCTCATGGGCTCAAGTCTGCCCAAAGTAAACTTCTGAACATCTGGATCCTTTTTTTTTTTTTTCTGTTTTCCTGTCAGCCTTATTGAGACATATAACATATAACATTGTGTGAGTTTAAGGTGTACAATGTGATGAATTAATATATGTATATATTATGAAATGATTACCACAATATGGTTAGTTACACATCTATCAACTCACGTGTGTTTGTGTGTGTCTCTGTGTTAAGCACTTAAAGATCTACTCTCTTAGCAACTTTCAAGTACACAGTATAGTATTGTTAACTATAGTCACCATGCTGTATATTAGATCCCAGAACTTATTCATCATATAACTTGAAGTTTTTGCCTTTTCCACCAACATCTCCCCCGTTTCCTCTACCTCCCAGTCCCTGGCAAACACCAGTCTAGTCTCCATTTCTCTGAGTCCAGCTTTTTATTTTTCACACATATGTGACTTTATATAGTATTTGTCTTCCCCTGGCTTGTTTCTCTTAGTTATTTTTTGCAAGTCAGTCAGTCCTTCATCCTGAATTCATTGAGCACCTACTCGATGCTAATCATTTTAATAGGTACTTTTGGCTTTTCAGGAATATAGGGCATGGAAAAAAATTCTAAGCAGTGACAGTTTTATTGGGGACATAGTGTATATAAACAAATGCACACAGTTACACACACACATACACATATAAAACAGGGAATAAGATAGCATATTAATGAAAAGAATAAATGGACACTGAGAATTGTAAAACCTTAATTATAGTTCTAATTCTACTCGTATTGGGTTTTTAATGACTCTCTAGATTTGGGTTTCCTTGTGTATAAAGTAAGAGAAGTGGACTAAATGCTATCTGGGTCTCTTTCAGCTCCATGTTTTTAAATGTCATATCAGCTTATTACACATGGTTTAATATGTTATTTTTTCATTATCTATGATAATGAAAAGCTCAATCATGTAGGAATTCAGAAATGGGGAAGTCATTACAAGTATCACCACTGAGGAAGCTAAATAAGCCTTAAAGGACGTCAAGAGGAAGAGGGTACCACACTAAGAGAAAGAGGAGAGATCACATAAAGGAAGGTGCTGAGAGGGAAAGAGCACAGTGTCAGTGAGTGCATGCAAGTGTGTGTGCACGTGTGTGCATGTATTGGAGGGCAGGGGACAGTGGCAAGAAACCAGTATGGAGGCTTGCATGTAAGAGGCATTGCCTAATGAGGATCTGGATGAAACTAGCCTGGCAGGAGCCAAGGGTTCTCCTGGAAGAATTGAAGAATAGGGTTAGACACATAAGCAATAATCTCATGATGAGTTATGAACACCATGTGTAGGGGAGCTACTGCTTTATTTAATGGGGACTAGGAAACGTGCTTGAGAGTACTGCAATTCATTCATTTATATAATAATGTTTATTATGCTCTTCCTTTGTGCTAGGCACTAAGTGCCAGAGATATAGAAATGAACAAAACAAAGTCCTTGCACTCATGGAGTTTACATTCTGGTGGGGATAGAGATCATATACAAGATAAATAACTAAAATACAGAGCATTTCAGAGAGTAGAAAGTGTAAAAAGAAAAATAAAACAGGAGTTGCAATTTATAGGATAAATTTTTTTTTAATGGCTGCTTATAGCAACAAGTAGATGTGATAGCAACAAATAAAATGAACAGAAGTGAGAAATCAGGGTGATATTACCATCAGGTATAGAGTGATGATGATAAAAAGGCTCCAGTAATGACAGTGAAAACAGAGGATGAGACAAATGTGAGATACTTTATTGAGGAAAAATCAATAGAAGTGATGACTACCAATATAAAAGATAAAGAAGGAAGAATAGTAAAAGGTCAAGACTTTGGGTGAATTATCAAAGGTTAGAAAAGGAAGCTAGTTGAAGGGGCACCTGGGTGGTTCACTTGGTTAAGCGTCGCCTTTGGCTCAGGTCATAATCCCAGGGTCCTGGGATTGACCCCCACATCAGGCTCCCTGCTCAGCAGAGTCTGCTTCTCCCTCTCCCTCTACTGTTCCTTCCTGCTCATGCTTTCTCTCTCTATATCAAATAAATAAAATTAAAAAAAAAAAAAGCTGGTTAAGGATAAGAAATGTTCAGTTCCTGACATGATGAAGGAATATACAATATACAGAACTATTAAAGTTCTGGAACTTTAAAAGAAGGTTGAGGCTAAAGACTTAAATTTTGGAATGACTCATACTGAGTTGATTTAATGCTGAAGTCAAGTCCATAAGCCAGCTTAGAAATTCCCTGGTCTGATTTGAAATATGCAGTAATCAGGATCAACAAGACCATGTCTCGCTACATTCAAACTTACTGTAGGCAGCTTGCTAACTGAATTTACCTTTGTACTTGGCCACATCATATCCATTCCCTCCTTTATGTCGATGTACATATAATTAAATATTCCCTTCTTGGTTATTTTCCAATGGGAAAAAAATCTCCCTTCCTTTATGACTCATAGTGTTAATAATAAACAGTGTAGGAAGATGAGACATTAAAAGGATAAAAAGGGAATATTATGAACAACTTATAACAATATATTTACTAACTTATAAATCTGACAGATTTTGAAGGTGCAGACTACTAAGGAGAAATAGACAAACTTAATAGTCCTATATCTACCTAAGAAAATGAATTTGTAATAAAAGCCTACCAACAAAGAAAACTCCAGGCCCAGATAGCATCACTGTAAATCCTGCCAAACATTTAGGGAATAAATAATACCAATTCTACACAAACTTTTTTCAGGAAACAGAGGAGGGAACAATTCCCAACTCATTTTATAGGCCAGGGTTGCCCTAATATCTTAAGTAGACAAATACATTTACAAGAAAAGAAAACCAGAAACCAACATCTCCTATGAGTAAAAATGTTAAAAAAAATATTTGCAACTTGAGTCTACCAAACATAAAAAAAATTAATAAATCATGACCAAGTGGGGGTTATTTCAGGAACACAAGACTGGTTTAACATTCAAAAATCAATCAATGAAATTCACCATGTCAGCAAACTAACAACAACAACAACTAACAACAAATATTTGATCATCTCAGTAGATGCAGGCAAGCATTGTACAAACTTTGACATCCACTCATGGTGAAAGAATAGAAGGGAACTTCTATCACCTAAAAAGTATATTTACAAAAAACAATAGAGCTAATTTAACAATTAACAGTTAAAGAAAGAATTCTTTCCCCCTAAAATGGGAAATGAGGCAAGGATGTCTTTTCTCACCTCTTCAACATTATACTAAGAGATCTAGTCAGTGCAATACAGCAACAAAAGATAAATAAAACACATAAAGGATTAGAAAGGAAATAATAGAAATATTTTTAGTCACAGACAATATGTTTGTCTATGTAGAAAACTAAAAAAAAAAAAAAAAAAAAAAAAAAATCCAGAAAATAAAAAGGCAACTGGAACTAATAAATGAGGTTAGCAAGATTGTAGGATACAAGGTCAATATACAAACTAAATTATATTTCTATATACTAACAATGAACAACTGGAAATTTAAATAAATCCAGCATCATTTATAATATAATCAAAACCCAAAATACTTAGTGGTAAATCTAACAAAATATGTACAAGATTCATATGCTAAAAATGATAAAACATTGATGAAGAAATTAAAAAATGCTTAAGTAAATGCAAAAATATACTGTATACATGGATTGGGCTATTTAATGCTACAATGTCAGTTCTTCCAAAATTGATCTGGAGATTTAATGTAATCCCAACCCAAATTCCAGCACGCTTTTTGTGTGTGGAAATTGGCAAGTTGCTTCTAAAATTCACAGAATTGCAAAGGACCTAGAATAGATAAAACGACTTTGTAAAAGAAAAACAATCCATACTTTACACTATATACAAACATTTGAAATGAATCATAGCTCTCAATATACAATGTAAAATATAAAACCTCTAAAAGAAAAGATAGAAAACCTTTGTGACCTTGAGTTGGGCAAAAAATGTATAGGACATAGGAAGCACAAACCATAAAAGAAAAAAAAAAGATAAATTGGACTCCATCAAAATCTAAAAAAACCTACTCTTTGAAACACACTTTAAAAAATTTTAAAAACACAGACTGGCAGAAAACATTTTCAAAACAGATGTCTGACAAAGGACCTGTATCCAAAATATAGTTTAAAAATGATCACAATTCAATAATAAAAAAACAAACAATAATATGGACAAAATATTTGAGCAGACGTATATCAAAGATAAATGGCAAATAAGGACGTAAGGTCAACATAATTAGTCATTAGGGAAATCAAATTAAAACCTTAGTGTAATGATACTATACAATTTTTAGAATAGCTTTTTAAAACTAGCAATAGTTAACGCTGGTAAGGATGAGACCCTGAAACTTTCTTACGTTGCTGGTGGGGATGTTACATGGAGTCCCCACTTTGGAAAAACAGTTTTGCAATTTCTGATAACATTAAATATTATACTTACCATAAACTTCAGCAATCCCATTACTAGGAATTTTTCTATGAGAAATGAAAGCATATGCCCACTCAAAGACTTCTACATGAATATTTACAGCAACTTTCCTCAAAATTTCCCAGAACTGGAACCATCCTAAACCAGTGAGTGGTTAAGCAAATGGCTGTACAGCCATATAGTTGAATCACACCCAGCAGTAAAAATGGAGTGAACTATTGATGCATTCAGCAGCTTGGATGAATCTCAAAAGCATTATGCTAAGTAACAGAAGCCAGATACAGAAGGCTACATACTATAAGATTCTATTTATGGGACATTCTGTAAAAGGCAAAAGTATAGTAAGAGAAATCAGATTAGTGGTTGCCAAGAGATTGCTGGTGGGAGCCGGAAGGAACTGATTACAGAGGAGCAAGAGGGAATTGTTTAGGGTGATAGAAATATTCTATATCTTGATTTTAGTGGCAGTTACATAACTATACACACTTGTCAAAATGCATAGTCTACACATCTAGAAAAGGTGAATTAAAAATTTTACTACCTATAAATTTAACCTCAACTAACCTGACCTTTAAAGACAACTTGAAAAATCTGTATGATAAAAGGTAATATAAAATTTTAAAACCAGTCACTAAATACAGCAAAGCAAAGTAAAACAAAACCATACAGTGAGGAAATTTCCTTAGGTAAGATTGTGCTGTAGTTAGTTTAATAATAGAAACTTATCTTTGACTATAAGCCCCTCGGAGCACAGAGACATATCTTTTTACCATTAATTACTGCATGCCCAAATTGAGGAGGACTTCCTCAGTTTCCTGCTCTGCTACCAACCTGAGTATGTCCCCACCCCCTCCTTCCTTCCTGTTGCAGTCATGTGTCCCCTCTCCCACTTAGAGCTCCCCTCACCAAACGTGCTCTCAGTCCCAGTCCCTTCTGCCATCTCAGGAACATCCATTATCCTTCTTTTCTTTAATCTTCAAGTTTTCCCCATATTTTTATATATATGTATATTTTATATGTGTGTGTGTGTATATATATATATATATATATATATATATATAGAGAGAGAGAGAGAGAGAGAGAGGATATATATATCCTTTCCTTCCTGAAGCTCAACTACACCAAGAAGTTGCTTTTACTCATGGTGTCCATTCCCTTCCATCATCCTCGGCACCCTCCGATCTGGCTTTTACTGCCTCACGCTGAAGAGCCATTACAGTTACTGATGACCTACATGTGGACAAATGTAATGGGTCAATTTCAGTCCTCATCTCTCTTGACCTGTTGGCAGCATTCGTCATTATTAACAACCCTGACACTGACTCACTGTCTACTTGGGACCTGCCCCTCCCCTGATGCTCTTTGGCTTCCCTGGCACATTCTCCTCCTTTCGTGTTGGCATTCCTTAAGGTACTATTGCAAAGCCTCCCCTTCTCTCTTTACTTTATATTTTTTCCTAGGTGATCTCATCAATAGCCACACACCCCCGATGACTCTGATTTATTTTTCTAGCCCACATTTTTTCTTCTCTGAATGCCACACTTATCAATTGCATTGCCTACCTGCCAGCACACTCTGAACTCCACCTGCCCCAACTGAACTCTGATCTTTCTCCAGACCTGGTCTCTGCCTCTGTATCCCTATTAGTCTTTGTCACTGCCAGGCCTATAATTTCCCCAGCCAGAAATGTGGAAGTTACCTGTGACTATACTTTTCTTCTCACCCCCATCCCTGGCAAATTCAATCCATTGGGAAGTCCTTTTGACTCTGTCTTCAAAGCATGTCTTAAATCAGACAACTTCACACCCACTCCAAACCTCGGCTACCTTCTTTTCACTACTAAAATGGTGCCATAATAGGATTTTCTCAATCTACTTTGCTCCCTCTAATTCTTTTTTTTGTGCAGCCAGAATATTCTTTTTTTTTTTTTAAGTGAAATTCTTATCATTTGACTCTTTCGAAGACTCTTCAGTGACTTCTGACTTCCCATTGTTCTTGGGAAGAGACGAGATTTCTTTCTATGATCTGTAAGTGTCTGCCCCATCTGACCCTTTTCTGTGTTTTCAGCCACATTTCACATATGTCTCCCCTTTGTCCCCGAGCTTCAATGGCACTGGCCTTTTGGTTCCTTAAATATTTCATTTCGTCTCTTACTCAGGGGCCTTTGCACTTGCAATTGCCTCTGCCTTCTGATTGGGATGACCTGTGTGTGCATGGAGACACACACACATACATCTTGATTTGTTTGTTCTACTCCTCCTCCAAATCTCAGTTTAAATTCTCCCTCCTTGGTTGATCTGCAGCCCCAACTAAATCATGACAGGTTTTCACCTTTTCTGTACATTTCTGTCAGCATACTTATCTCTGGTTAGAATCATGTGCCTGGGGTATTGTTTGGTTGTTATCTGTTGTCCTCCACCACACTGAAAGGCCTTTGAAGCTATGTCTGCTTACAGTGAAAGTACACAGCACCTTAATTTGTATCATTTTGTGGCACATAATCAACGAATATGCAGTGAATATTAATACAGCAAAGAATACACATAAGCTACACTATGCAGGAAAAAGCTTGAGAGGTATTTGACCCGTTCATGAGCACTTAATTGCACAATTTGAGAGATGGAGCTACTGAAATCCATCCATGCAAGCACGTATTACCCTGAGCAGATGAGGCCTTAGTTTGGTGTGCAGTTTACCAAATGGGAAGTGGTTCCTGCAGTGACAGGGTCACTCCTACTCCTCAGGAGTTCCCAGATTGCTCTTGCTGGGCTTATTGCTCCTGTTGGGAAATAATGCCATCCTTCCAGACTGAAACAGTTGGTAAAGCTGGCAGCTGTGCTGGAGTTGACCCTCAGGCCCTTCAACCAAGTGCCAAATAGAGAGTAGGCCTTCACTTTCCATCCTTGGGGCTATCTATACTCTGTGTTGGGGCTCATTTGGAGATTGTTATCTGATGGAATTTCTTTGTTTATTCTTTGTCAAGTTAAATAATTTAAGACTAAATATAGTTTAAAATCAAGCACATTGTATTATCAGAAGCACGGACACAGAATTTGTTTCAAAAGAATGGATCTGTACTAATAAAAGCTTCCTTGATGCCCAAACTTCTACTTGGACATATAAATGAATATACATGAAGGAAGAGTTCTAAATCTTCATTTTCCCACCAAGTAAATCTCACTTTGAAGTAATTTATACTTTCATTCATTCTTTCTAGTGAAGAAGCCCTCATCGGGTACCAGCGATCCCATGTCAGGTACTCTGTTAGGACCTGGGAGCCAGGGGCGGATGACCAGACATACATGCTTCCTGGTGATGCTGAGCTGCTGTCAGAGACACTTGGGTCCAAGATGGGGAGGGGAGTTTTTGTAAGGGGCAGGGGAACAGGGAGGAAAGACTTTATAGAGGAAGTGACACACGGAAAACCCATCAGTGCTTTCATCCTCTTGCAGTAAGCATTTCAAGGTGACTTCAGGAGAAGTAATTTCCACCACAGTTAACTTGAAGTTAAATTTTTTTTTATTCGACTAGTCTAATAAAAGTTTAATTGGGTTCAGTTCCTCAATTTGTTTGAACTGGATTAAAACCATAAAATAGATTTCAACTCCAGATATAGTGGCTCTCCTGAACCTAAAATTTGATAACTTGTTCCCCAAGGTATGGGACAGAACAATTAAAATCAAGACCATCCCATAGAATTTGAGATACACCATCACCTTGATTATAAATTTTGTACTGTACCCTCAGACTATTCGAGAAATGAGATGAAGCAGACAAACAAATGAATAAATCCCCACAATATTGGAGTTAATATAGTTCTAGTGAGAATTAGATACCAAACCAGTCTTTTTTGGGAGAATCTCTTGTCAGTACTTAAATCTGGATACTTTATCCTTTTTATATTCAGTTTATTGTCACTGGCCTCCAGAGTGGTTTTATTTGTCAAGCTGTTATTAAAAATATGCTTCAAAATCATAACTTATGCTGTGTAAGTCCTATGACATGACGAGCTGTCCTGATTGGTCTCTGGAAGAGTCTTCACTGTGGAGGCAGGGAGGAATGGATTTCAGGAAACCATGCTCCCCAAGGATGGAAGAGAGAGAGAGAAGAGGTTGTGGGGAGAGAGAGAGAGAGAGAGAGACAGTGCAGGAGAGAAAGAGAGAAGCCCAGGCAGGAGTCTGAACAATCTCTTGAAAATTGTTTGAAACATGACTAAACTTTTTCCAGCACCAGATTGCCCATCAGAAAACGAGAAGTCTCAAGAAAGTTTCTGCCTAATTTCTTGTCATTATGGATGAAATTATCCCGTTGACAGTGATATGGATTATCTCTGATTCTCCAGAATCTCCTCCCAGGACCTGCTGGGGCTGCCTATGGTCTGGCCCCTGGCAACTGCTGGGGCCTGTTCCCACCTCCATCCTCTCTCCCCCTGGTCTCCTCACCAGGAAATGCTCCTGAAATGCTCCTCCCTCACTTCATTACTCAAGTGTCACATTATCAGGAAGACTTCCTTCCCAGGCCACCTTATCTAAAACACACCTTCCTGTTACTCTTTATCCCCTGTATATGGAGTTATTTTTCTTCGTAGCAGCAACAGGATTTTTAATGTTTCATTGTCCATTGTCTGTCTCTGCCTCTCTGCCTACTTTGTGAGGACTTGGTCTTTGTCCATGTTGTTTGCCATTATGTCCCTGTCACCTAAAACAGTACCAGGCCCATGAAGATAATGTGTTGAATGAACTGGTAAACACTCTGTGGGGGGTCTGAGTTCCATCTCTGGCTTTTTTTTTTTTTTTAAGATTTTATGTATTTATTTATTTATTCAGAGAGAGCATGAGCAGATCTCTGGAGACTCCAGGCTGAGCAAAGAGCCCAATGAGGTGCTTGTTCCCATGTCCCAGAGATCATGACCTGAGCCAAAATCACACTCAACTGACTGAGCCACACAGTGCCCACTGACACCCACCCCTTCCCTGGCTTTTTACCTCTCCAGGGCCCCACTCAGAGCAGCCCCTGGGTGTTGTGTGTGAGCAGGGCCCCTCAGAACTAGTCTGTGTGGATAGAAAGCACTTCCTGACATTCATATTCAACTTCACTGGTTTGGGATCCATGGTCAGCGAGGCTTTTGAAGGATTTATCAGTGTGAATGATGAGGAATTATTTGCAATATTCAGAATTTGGCCCACAACTATTTTTTTTTATTTTTTTAATTTATTTTCAGCCTAACAGTATTCATTGTTTTTGCACCACACCAAGTGCTCCATGCAATCCTTGCCCTCTCCAATACCCCACCACCTGGTTCCTCCAACCTCCCACCCCCCGCCCCTTCAAAACCCTCAGATTGTTTTTCAGAGTCCATAGTCTCTCATGGTTCACTTCCCCTTCCAATTTCCTTCAACTCCCTTCTCCTCTCTAACTCCCCTTGTCCTCCATGCTATTTGTTATGCTCCACAAATCAGTGAAACCATATGATAATTGACTATCTCTGCTTGACTTCTTTCACTCAGCATAATCTCTTCCAGTCCCGTCCATGTTGCTACAAAAGTTGGGTATTCATCCTTTCTGATGGAGGCATAAAACTCCATAGTGTATCTGGACCACATCTTCCTTATCCATTCATCCGTCGAAGGGCATCTTGGTTCTTTCCACAGTTTGGCGACTGTGGCCATTGCTGCTATAAACATTGGGGTACAGATGGCCCTTCTTTTCACTCCATCTGTATCTTTGGGGTAAATACCCAGTAGTGCAATTGCAGGGTCATAGGGAAACTCGATTTTTAATTTCTTGAGGAATCTCCACACTGTTCTCCAAAGAGGCTGCACCAACTTGCATTCCCACCAACAGTGTAAGAGGGTTCCCCTTTCTCCACATCCCCTCCAACACATGATGTCAAGCTTTACTACAAAGCTATGATCACCAAGACAGCATGGTACTGGCATAAAAACAGACACATAGACCAGCGGAACAGAGTAGAGAGCCCAATATGGACCCTCAACTCTATGGTCAAATAATCTTCGACAAAGCAGGAAAAAATATACAGTGGAAAAAAGTCTGTTCAATAAATGGTGCTGGGAAAACTGGACAGCTATATGTAGAAGAATGAAACTCGACCATTCTCTTACACCGTACACAAAGATAAACTCAAAATGGATAAAAGACCTCAGTGTGAGACAGGAATCCATCAGAATCCTAGAGGAGAACATAGGCAGTAACCTCTTCGATATCAGCCACAGCAACTTCATTCAAGATATGTCTCCAAAGGCAAAGGAAACAAAAGCAATAATAAACTTTTGGGACTTCATCAAAATCAAAAGCTTCTGCACAGCAAAGAAAACAGTCAACAAAACAAAGAGGCAACCCACGGAATGGGAGAAGATATTTGCCAATGACAGTACAGACAAAAGGTTGATATCCAGGATCTATAAAGAACTCCTCAAACTCAACACACACAAAACAGATAATCATATCAAAAAATGGGCAGAAGATATGAACAGACACTTCTCCAATGAAGACATACAAATGGCTATCAGACACATGAAAAAATGTTCATCATCACTAGCCATCAGGGAGATTCAAATTCAAACCACATTGAGATATCACCTTACACCAGTTAGAATGGCCACAAATATTTTTTTTCTTTTTTATGATTTTGGTTTATTTTTTTTGTTTTTTATAAACATAGAATATATTTTTATCCCCAGGGGTACAGGTCTGTGAATTGCCAGGTTTACACACTTCACAGCACTCACCATAGCACATACCCTCCCCAATGTCCATAACCCCACCCCCCTTCTCCCAACCCTCCTCCCCCCAGCAACCCTCAGTTTGTTTTGTGAGATTAAGAGTCACTTATGGTGGGCACCTGAGTGGCTCAGTGGGTTAAGCCGCTGCCTTCGGCTCAGGTCATGATCTCAGGGTCCTGGGATCGAGTCCCGCATCGGGCTCTCTGATCAGCAGGGAGCCTGCTTCCCTCTCTCTCTCTTTCTCTCTGCCTGCCTCTCTGTCTACTTGTGATCTCTCTCTCTGTCAAATAAATAAATAAAATCTTTAAAAAAAAAAAAAAAAAAGAGTCACTTATGGTTTGTCTCCCTCCCAATCCCATCTTGTTTCATTTATTCTTCTCCTACCCGCTTAACCCCCCATGTTGCATCTCCACTTCCTCATATCAGGGAGATCATATGATAGTTGTCTTTCTCCGATTGACTTACTTCGCTAAGCATGATACCCTCTAGTTCCATCCACGTCGTTGTGAATGGCAAGATTTCATTTCTTTTGATGGCTGCATAGTATTCCATTGTGTATATATACCACATCTTCTTTATCCATTC
Source organism: Enhydra lutris kenyoni (assembly GCF_002288905.1). NCBI lineage: Eukaryota > Metazoa > Chordata > Mammalia > Carnivora > Mustelidae > Enhydra > Enhydra lutris. Next base: position 8,795,921 of record NW_019154101.1, read on the forward strand.
ATCTGTTGGTGGACATCTAGGTTCTTTCCATAGTTTGGCTATTGTAGACATTGCTGCTATAAACATTCGGGTGCATGTGCCCCTTCAGATCACTACGTTTGTATCTTTAGGGTAAATACCCAGTAGTGCAATTGCTGGGTCATAGGGTAGTTCTATTTTCAACATTTTGAGGAACCTCCATGCTGTTTTCCAGAGTGGTTGCACCAGCTTGCATTCCCACCAACAGTGTAGGAGGGTTCCCCTTTCTCTGCATCCTCGCCATAACTATTTTTTGAATTTTGTCCAGAATTACCAAGATCAGGCAGAGAAAATTTATTGGAATGAACTGAGGCAAGATACTTGAATTCTAATTGTGACCTGTCTTCTAGCCTGCTGAGATGTGTTACTTAAAATGTTCACTCCACCTCAATTTTCTAATCTTAGGTGTGTGACTTTGGGCAAATTATATCATCTCTGTGTGTCCCAGGTATTAATCTGTTATAACAGAGGAATAATGGTATCTAACCTCAGTGCTGTTCTGAGGGTTGATAAGGAAACTTGTGTTATGCACTGGACACAATTATTATTATTTCCCTATGATTCTTTGATATAATTTTTACTGGTGCTGAAGAATCTACTTATATTTTGTCAGGCTTCTTTACTTAGAAATGAAGAAGCAAACCACATTTTAATATCTCTCTTTAGAATATATACGCAGTCACACATTCATGCACAAAGGAGTACCAGAAGGAAACACCACAAAAATGTTATTGGAATTACCAGTTTTTTGCTTTTGTTTTCTAGTTCTTTTTACTTGACTCTATTTCCTAAAATTTCTGTGGAAAATTTAAGTTTACTTTTAAAAGAACAAATGTCGCCTATTTTACAGCTCCGAGTGGCAAAATAAGGTCATTTCACCTAATTAATGAACAGCAGAAAAAAATGCCCTTCTTTGTTAACTCTACTTTTACACTAAATTTCACAGCTGAATTAAAAGCAAATGTTCTCTCTTGGCATATTGCAAATTATTGCACAACCCACATAGTTGGTCCTGAGATCTAAATTACATCTGCTTCTGGAATTTTAACTTTAGTTTTATAGTTAATATTCGTATTATTTTTTGTATATTTGGGCTATAATATTGTGTATTATTAATCAGTCGTTTCAGAGTGGTGCTTTTCTTAGACAGTTGATATAAGACTGTATATCTAAATGGCTAAATAAAACAAAACATATAAATTACCAGAATGGAATGTTCATAAAATGCTTCCAAATTGGACGTGCTTGCTTTGAATCTTACTGTCTACTTCCTTAACCATAACAGTGCTCTACATACTCCAAAAGTGACAACAATTTGTTGAAACTTTCTAGATAATTTGGAAAATTAAAGATAAAGTAGCATCCTGAATCATAAAGAGAACCGATGCCTTAAGTTTTCATTTGTATTTAAAGTAACATTATAAATTGGAATAAAGTCTTTGTAAATGTGTGTACGTAATTTACACTATGTAGTGTGTATAAGTATATAAGGGATGTGTACTTACAGAAATTCTGAAAAACAGAGACAGACAAATAAAAAAGCCATCTGTATATGCACAGGCCCATATCTGAGCGCATGAGAATCATGCCAGAGGGAAAAGCAAATGCTTTTCTCTTGAATGTTGTTGGTGAAGGCTTTTCCCCCAGGTGACTTTGCCAGCCACTTGTAGATGTTTTATCGAATATTAAGGCATATCTTCCAAGCCCCTGTTCTCTCTCCACCCCGCTTTTCTTCAGGATCCCCGCCAGCTGGAATTCCCCACATCTCTCTGTGGAAGTTAAATGTGAATAGTTTAATTTATTTTAATAACTTCATACTTCTTTCAGGTACTTCCCAGTTGTTTTTATTTGAGTCCCCTATTCTTTCTTTCCAATGCTAGATGTGTCAACAAAGCCTTCTGTTTCCCGTTTTCTGAATTTAGCGTTTGAACATCTATATAATAGCTCTACTAAAAATATTCAAACATACAATTGTTAGTGAACGCCCTAAAATCTTATAAATGGGCAAGATGGATTGAGTTGAGATTTTGTGGCTGTCATTACTGAGAAAGATTTTGTTTGATTACTTGTTTTTGGGGGGGCGAGGGGAGGCTAACTTGTCTTATGACCTTAGAACCTAACCTTTGGGTATGTCTTGTAATATAGCTCATTTGCTTACAAATCTGTGGACTCCTGAGAGTTCCAAGAGAACAGTTGGTCTTGGCTTCATCCCTTGAGGCTGGGGAGAGGACATGTAAAGATTTCTCCTTCTATTCTAATCCTTGGCCCTGCTTCAGCTGAAAATTGGCGATTCAGTTCTATCTGGGACTTAATTGTCAGTCCCTGAGTATTATTAAGCACATCACAGCACTAGGCTAGAAGCTGCAAAGACGTAGAAGCATAGAGCATGGTGCCTGGCCAGAGGGAACTATGTGAGGACATGTGACATCTGCTTTTGAAAAAACAAAAAAACAAATTAAAGATTAAAACATGTAAATGATTATGTACAGAATAATCAATAACAACCAGGAGCATAAAGGTCTTAATGAAAAGAAAGATTAATTACCCAAATAACTGTCTGTATAGATCAAGCTTTCTTAATAAAATGTAAAAGTGGCCTGCTTGAGAAATTGTCCAAACTCAATATGAAGGAAAACTCTTAAGGACTCTCAGAACTGCTACCAAGTTGTGTGGAACCTAGAATTAGACAACTGGCTTTTATTTTTCAGCTTCTCTATATAGTATGGACACTCATGCCTCTTCTCTGTGTCCAGGATGGATAGCCATCCCCTGCCATTCAGGTAAAGATCTGAGAACTTGTGAGAAAATCCAAAGACTTTTTTATATATTAATGAACCCCATCACAGGACATCCCAGTGCCAGTAAAGTTAAGAATGCTCCCAAATGGAACAGGGGTAATTTGTGTCATTCACTGGACTATGAGATGGTGACTATTTTGTATTCAGCTGAACATTGGTATAAATCCTACTTCTTTTTTAATTCTACACCTATTGATAATGGTAGTTTAACAGACCCTTTTAGTATGGCACAATATCATGAAGAATTGTCTCCAAATAACATAAATCTGAGTTCATGGTATACCTCCAACTCCCAACAGAGGCACACCAAAATAAAATGTAAGATGCCTCGTGCAAATATTCTGTTTCTACCTCCAACTGACGATAGGCTTTCTTATAGAAACCCTGCTTTATAGCCTGCCTTTACATCCTTATCGGTGAAGGACAAACATCCCCCAAGACCATACAAGGACAGGCTCTTAGCCTACCCTGATTGGCCTAGCAGACAACCTGTCCAAGTTCTAGAAGACCTAACTCTAAGGAGCTAAGCTCAGTGATGACTCAAGACTGGGTGTTTTTGTACTTTATTCCTTAGAGTACAACATACCTTGTTTATTTTACTTTGCTTTATTGGCACTTTGCAGATGTTGCATTTTTTACAGATTGAAGATTCATCACAACTCTACATCAAGCAAGTCTACTGGCACCATTTTTCCAACAGTATTTGCTCCCTTCATATCTCTGTATCACATTTTAGTAATTCTTACAATATTTCAAATGTTTTCCTTATTATTTAATTTGTTATGGTGCCCTGTGATTACTGTTCTTTGGTATTACTATTGTAATTGTTTGGGGACACCACAAATCATACCCATGTCAGATGGCAAACTTAAATCAACAAATGTGGTATGTGTTCTGAGTGCTCGACCAACCAGCTGGAATACCCATCTCTCTTCCTCCCCTTGGACTTCCCTATTCCTGGAGACACAACAATATTGAAACTAGGCCAATTAATAACCCAACAGTAGCCTCTAAGTATTCAAGTGAAAGGAAGAGTCACATGTCTCTCACTTAAAATGAAAAGCTAGAAATGATTAAGCTTAATGAGGAAGACATACCAAAAGCCTAGACAGGCCAAAAGTTAGGTCTCTTGCACCAAACAGTTAGCCAAGTTGTGAATGCAAATGGAAAGTTCTTGAAAGAAATTAAAAGTGCTACTCCAGTGAACACATGAATGATAAGAAAGAAACAGCCTTATTGCTGATATGGAGAAGATTTTAGTTGTCTGGGTAGAAGATTAAACTAGCCACAGCATTCCTTTCAGACAAAGCCTAATCCAGAGCAAGGCCCTAATTCCAGTTCTATGAAGGCTGAGAGAGGTGGGGAAGGTATAGGAGAAAGGTTTGAAAGCATGAGGTTGGCTCATGAGAGTTAAGGAAAGAAGCTGCCTCCGTAACACAAGTGCAAGGGAAACAGCAGGTGCAGGGGTAGAAGGTGCAGTGAGTTCTCCAGAAGATCTACCTATGCTAATTGTTGAAAGTGGCTACACTAAACAACAGATTGGAAGAAGATGCCATCTAGGACTTTCATAACTAGAGAGGAGAAGTCAGTACCTGGCTTCAAATCTTCCAAGGACAGTCTGACTCTCCCATTAGAGGCTAAGACAGCTGGTCACTTTAATTTGAAGCCAATTCTCATTTACCATTCTGAAAATCCTAAGGCCCCTAAGAATTATGCTGATTATGCTAAATCCACTCTCCCTGTGCTCTATAAATGGAGCAAACCCTGGGTGACAGTACATCTGTTTACTGAATATTTTAAGCTTTAGCTAAGATCTACTACTCAAAAGAAGTGATTCCTTTCAAAATATTACTGCTCATTGACAATGCACCTGGTCACTCAGGAGCTCTGATGGGGATGTTTAATGAGATTAATGTTGTTTTCATGCGAGCTAATACAACATCCATTCTGCAGCCCACAGATCATAGAGCCATTTGACTTTCAAGACTTATTCTTTAAGAAATACACTTCATAAGGCTATAGCTACTATGGATAGTGATTTCTCTGATGGATCTGGGCAAAGTCAAATGAAAACCTTCTGAAAAGGACTCACCATTCTAGATACCATTAAGAAACATTTGTGATTCCTGGAAAGAGATCAAAATATCAACATGAATAGGAGTTTGAAAAAAGTTGATTCTAACCTTCATGGAGGACTTTGAGGAATTCAAGATTTCAGAGGAGGAAGTAACTGAAGGTGGGATGTAAATAGCAAGAGAACTAGAATCAGAAGTGGAGCCTGAAGATGGGACTGAGCTGCTGCAATCTCATGATAAAACTTGAACTGATGAGGAGTTGCTTCTTAAGGATGAGAAAAGAATGTGGTTTCTTGAGATCTGTCCCTGGTGAAGATGCTGTGAAGATGGTTAAAATGACACTAAAGGGATTTAGAATCTTCCATAAGCATAGTTGATAAAGTAGTGGCAGAGTTTGAGAGGATTGGCTCCAAGTTTGAAAGACATTCTACTGTGGGTAAAATGCTATCAAACAGCATCTCATGCTACATAGAAATTGTTCATGAAAGGAAAGGTCAATCGGTGTGGCAAACTTCATTATTGTTTGATTTTAAGAAGTTGGTACAGCCACCCCAGTCTTCAGTACCCGCGACCCTGCTCAGTCAGCACCATCAACATTAGGAAATACTCTCCACCAGCAAAAATATTGTAACTCACTGAGATCTCAGATGACTAACATTTTTAAGCCATCAGTATTTAAATTAAGGTTTTTAAATTTAAATTTAAATTTACATTGCTTTTTTAAACATAATGGTATTTCACACTTAAAACCCTACAATATAGTGTGAACATAACTCGTATACACGGGGAAACCAAAAAAATTCATTTGACTCGATTTATTGTGATATCTGCTTTATTGTGGTGGTCGGGAACCAAACCCACACTAGCTCCTAGGTGTGCCTGTATTCCTCATTCTCACTCCCATCCTCCCAGCCTAATTTCCTTATGGTTCTCTCTGTGTTTATCATGAACTGATCATATGGATGACCATAACCTCAAACTCCAGAACTTGTCACTATTAATGTCAAGATAGCTACTGCCGAGTGTATAATTTCTTCAGTTTCCTGGAGGAGTAAGATTTCCCCTTCTCGTTCATAAGCCCACCTTATACTATCACTGCTTTCCCACTGCTTTGCTCATCCAGGTACTTTCCAGATCTGTTATCTAGCATGTGCTGTGCAGAGTTCAGTACTATATATTTACTTTGCTATAGAATCTGAAATTCTAATTGAAAATTGCAGCCACGTTTCCCCTTTTTTGTGCATCTCACTTTTTCTCATGTTCCCTGTTTAATAGCCATAACTCTTCCGTAAATGTGGAGGAAGAAAGCAACCATTAGGAGACCAAGACATTGCTAATTATCATAGAAAAGCAGATTAAAATGAGATGCAGTTTTTGCCAACCTTATTGGTATGATATCCCATGACAGGGAGGGCATGGATGAGCTCCTACACAGGAGGTAGAGTGGACAGGGCCAAAAGTGGGTGGTCCAAAGGACTGGGCCTGGGGTAAATCCTATGTAATATTTTTAGCTTGTGCCCTCTTCCTGGACAGCACTAAAGAGCATTTCTCCAAACTTTTTCAGTGAGTATACTTTTTGGCTCAGTAATTTAATTTCTAGAAATTTGTCCTTAAATGTACAAAGATGTATGTATGAAGTTGTTTTTTACACCATTTATAATAGGGAATTGGGTTTTGATACATTCATTTAATTGACTATAATGCAGTAATTTTCAATGTCAGTGAAGATCTGTGTAAATATTGACCTGGGGACACTTCCAAACTATGTGTTCTGTTACTTTGTAACCAAAAAATGCATTTTTATGTATACACTGACACAGACACACACACACACACATATACACACTTATAAACTAGTCTAGAATTGTAAACACCAGAATTTCACCATCTTATCTCTGGGTTCTTGAATTACAGTAATCTTTTTCATTCTGTATTTTTTTAACTTTTTGCGTTGGGCATGTATCATTTTTTGATCAGGTGAAATAACAATATTTAAATCCTGTTAAAGATATAAAAGTGAAATATTCTCTAGCTCATAACATTTTCCATAAGTTATAATCAAATCACTCAGCAAACATGCAGTAATAATTATGATAAAAATAAATGTCATGTATTGAGCATTTGCTGATAGGCATTTCATTAATTTTTTTGTATGCATAATCAGATAAAAACTCCACAATAACTTCATGAGGCAGATAATATGTGGCTAGCAAGATGAGATACAGAGTCAGAATGTGAATCCTATTTTGTCTGTCTCCCGAGCTGCTCTTATGTGGCCCTCGAGCCATAAAGATGTAAGGCGTTGTGATGACTTGCACCTGAATCCTGTTTCTGAGAGGATTACAAAATGCAAGCCCTGTTCTAGAACTGGCTGGATTTCTCTGTATTGCTCACTCTTGGAAACTAAGGTCTGTCTAGAATTCTGGGTTGTTTTCACTGTTGTTCATTCACTCTGTCATATAGAAATGGTCTTGTCTAGACTGTCCAATAAGAGACAAGGAAAGGACCTATATGTTTTCCCTCGTGGGGAAATCTATCCCCCTTTCTGTCCTAGGTGATTGGCTTCTGATCTAAGATGGAGAACAGGGCCATAAAGTAAATATCCGCCCACTGCTATTGGCTCATTTTTGGTGTGTTAGAAGTGTATTAACCAGTGCTTGTTTTAATATGAGACAGTTTATGTAGAAGTAACCACAGCTGATAAAACTCAAGAGTTCATGCCAATAATGAAATTCCTCATAGTTCAAGTAATCATGGGGCCACTAACCTATGAGGTAGTTGCTAAGAAACACAGGGACAGATTCTAATTATTCTTATTAGCCACCATTTGGGTCAAATGACTAACTTTTCCAAAGTTCATTCCTTCATTCTTCTTTGTTATCAGCCAAAGGGGAATAGCGGAAATGTATGGGATTTTTTGTTTGTTTCAGTCAGTATAACTGATTTCACAGAAACATGTTCTCAGAAGGTTTATGTTGACTGTGTCACACAACTAGAAGTTCAGATGACTGGGGAGAAACCTTGGGATCTCCTCATGCCTAACCTCATAAATGCAGGATGTAGTTTTTGGGGACTCCCTGGGTGACCCTGTCCTGCCCATGACTTCCCCAGGCACCCCTCTAGGTGCTGAGTAGAATCTTCTTCCTTGTATGAGCTAAGCTTTTAACCAAAGCATTGTTGTTTCCTCACTGAATTAGGAAACAACAGGTTACACATACTTGTTTCTAAAATATTTGAGTTTTATATTCGTGTTTTAACATTCTTATCGTTCTTTTCTTGAAAAACACTTTATGACTTTCATAAATATTCTTTGCCGATAATATATAGGTTTGTAATAACTTATGTGGGTCGGGTTTAGCTGTTGATTCTCTTCTATGGTAGGATTTCTTCTGATTCTAGCTTAGGTACCCTTCTCTCATGGTTCCAGTTCTTTTTAAAAAAAGATTTTATTTGTTTGTTTTTTTGTTTATGGGGGTTGGGCAGTGGGAGAAAGAGAGAGAGAATCTCAAGCAGACTCTGCACTGAATGTGGAGCTGGACACAGGGCTTGATTCCAGGACCCTGAGATCATGATCTGAACTGAAATCAAGAATCAGACACCCAACCAACTGAACCACCCAGGCACCCCTCTCCTGGGTCTGGTTTTCTCTGTCTGGTTTGAATGTTGACCCATGCTTTTGTTGTTAATGCAATTTATCTGCTCAGTCCATAAGTGCATTTTAAGATCCAGACTTTCTACTGCAATTACACTAGCTCAGCATTGTGTGCAATGGAAGTTTCCTTGCTTTAGCTATTTTTATTTCTGCTTGCTACAGCTCAGCTCTGTACAAAGGCAGGACATCTCAAAGAGTCTGACTTGAATCAGAAAATGCCCAGCAAACAACTTCTGCTTCTGAAAAGGCTGCAGCATCAGAGGCACAAAAAAAGGACTGTCCTCAGCCCACAGCAGGGGCATTAGATAAAAGAAGGTCCTTTATGCAGGGATGGCCAGGAAGGGACAACAAAGATGAAGTTAATGATAGACTCTGGCTTTAGGGAGCTTCAGTCTTGTAAGAGAGACACGTACATGAATATCTATACTAAAGGTGAAAGGTAACCCCTGATACAAAATTGCTGGGATAATTGGAAGGGCAGAAATTACATTTGAGTGGGAAGATTGGGGATGACTTTTAGCAGACTAGTGAATTAAGACAAAATTTAGGAAAGAAAGTTGGGCAGGGAGCACATTTCAGAGAGAGGAGGATCAAAAGGAGCAAAGCTGTAGTCTGGTCTCCTTATTTTATAGATTCATAACAAAAGATAACTACCAAGTCAGATATTTTCCTGAGAAAATCAGCCTGCACAAATTCTGGCTCCCTGAAGGCTCTAAACAGTTTTATCACTCTCTGAATTTTTAGTGTTTAAAATCATTTGGGGGTGCCTGGGTGGCTCAGTTAGTTAAGCATCTCCCTTCCACTCAGGTCCTGGGATTAAGCCCCACATCGGGATCCTAGCTCAGTGGCAGAGTCTGCTTCTCCCACTGCCTCCTGCTTCCCCTGCTTGTGCTGTCTCTTTCTGTCAAATAAATAAATAAAATCTTTAAAAATAATAATAAATCAATTGAAAGTGTAGGGTATCAATATTATTATTATTATTAGTGTGGAAACATTTAGGCACTGCAGACAGTGTTTGTGGTGTGTTTTATTCTCTGAGGGAAGAACAGTGGCATTGGGCCTCGCCTGTCTTTATGACCAGTGAATAGGTTAGGAACCCAACAGCAGTTGCAAGTGCCTGCCCACCTGCCAGATCCAGGCACCCCAGCCACGTGCCTCCATAGGCCAGCGTAGCACTGGATTCCCTGCAGGCTTTCAGGCTTCCAGCCTAGGATGGCCACATCTAACAAATAAAAATGCAAGACTTCCACTTAAATTTGAATTTCAAATAAACAACAATTTTTTTTTGTAGAATTGTGTCCAGTGTGACCTTTGTAACCTGATTTCAGTTTCTTGTATGATCAGAGTTTTTACTTTTATTTAATTCCCATGAAGAGTTTTGTCTTAAAAACAACTAATTGACATTCATGTTTTTCCTTTTTTTTTTTTTTTTTTTAAGCACCATTAAACACAGCCTTAAAAATTTCTAAAGATCAAGATACAGGGGAAGTTAAGGTGAAGAGAATAGACTTGAATGTGTCTTTCATCTTTATATACCCAATGCCTGCTTCATGGTAGACGGCCAGTAAATGGTGTCTGAATAAACCTAAGAATGAAAGAGTTAGCCCATTCTTGATTTTTATACTCTGTCATCTGAAAGTCTCCCTTTATGCAGTGATAAATTTAAGCCCCAAATGTAGTTCTTTTCTAAAATAGCTCATTGGGTAGAGAATGAGAAACATCTCATATCATGGTTAGTGTTTGCCATTGGGTTAATTCACACCTCCTGAAGAGAAGTAGCCCAAGTAATCAGGCATTGTTTACATTAATTAATTAATTAATTAATTGGCAGATGATCTGCTAACATGGTCCTGAGTTCACATCTCTTGGATCCTAAGCATCCTTACTCTAGCTTCTAAAATGGCTGACTATAAAGCAATAACCTACACTTGTGGATTACATATCCCACAGGTCATTAATGGCTAATGCTCCCTCTCTTATTTTGTAAGAAATCAGATCTCTGAAATCATTCATGAGATATAATTCACTACAGATGAGATTTCTCCACTTTTGTACAAAGTGTTTCTGGTCTTGACACTACATTTTGAAGGTATTAAAATGAAAACTAAAAGCATGGTCTACAGCTTGTGTTAATTATCCTTGGGTAGTTTGTGGAAGCGTTGAGTTCTTAAGACATAGTTATCTAATATGATTAAAAAGGCCTGTCTCCGTGTTAGGTCTATTTCTATACTTTAATGATTATTTTATTGTCCTAAAGTTAAGTGCTTTGGGTTCTAATAGGCCAAATGAATGGATATTGAAAGCAGATAATGAAAAGGGGACGGGGCGTGAATGGCAATGCTATTTGTTGGACTACAGTTGACACATTGCATTCCTTTGGCCTGGACAGCTCTTGCCTCAGAAGTCCAAGTACTTGATTCTAAATTAGAAAATCTTAAATAGGAAAGCATGAACATACTGTTTCATTCTTCTAGTTATTCAGTGCTTTCTCACTGTTAATGCTTTTTGCTAGTTGGGTTTTGTGAGCTCCAGGGAATTCTTTTAAAAGAAGAAATGATACCCATCACCACAGCCAGGAATATTTGTATTTCTCTCTTGCTTTCCCCAATAACCTTTTCACGGGAAAAGTTTGCCTACACATGGCACTAGACATTTTTAAAGACTTCCTGAAACAAATGTTTGTTCTAATTACAGTTTTATATAGTTTATGCCACTTAAAGAAAACCCACAGTGTCAAAGTGTGCACTGATGGAAATAATAAATTATAGCAATGTCTAACACCTGGTTCCTGATAGCTTGCTCAAAGGATGCATGAACAAATGCAGAAATAGCCACCAACCAGTATAATCAGGGCCATAAAATAAGTAATTAGATCATATTAACAAATCAAACCCGTCTGGAAACAGCAGAGGAATGACTTCGGGTTTTAACCAAAGGATCTAATTCATTTCAAGCACCTAATAGCAAATAAAGTGTATCTCTCTCCTATAGTATCATCTTCAGGGAAAGCAATGCGAAATGCTATAAATTAATGTTTAGAGTTTCCTCTGCTTTTTTTTTTTCAATTCTGCTTTGAGAATGTAGGGGTTTTATAATTTCTTATTTTGCCAACTATTCACGTTCATTTTGGAAAAGTGCTAATGGACAGGCAAACAAAAAGAAGATAGAAACCACTGGTAATTGTGCCGCTCAGAGATAACAACTGTTATTATTTGGTTGTAATCCTTCAACATTTTCAGTGAATACATATAAATGTGTATTTTAATAAAATGAGCTCATGGCAAACCCCTGGAGTTCCCTCCCTCCATGGGAGCTTTGTACTATCACTTTGCTATCCCTCACTCAGTAAACCTTGCTTTGCTGCCCACGCCCCCCCCCAAAATGAGCTCGCACTTTATTTACTGTTTTTTTAACCTGTGTTTTAATTTGATTGTAACATCTTCTCATATCAATATGTATGTATATCTTTGGCCTAGGATCCATGTATAGATTTGGCAGGATTTGGGGATCCTGCACCCCCCAAAAACGATACAAAATTTTGTGGGGGGTATGTGTATATATATTTCTAGGAAAAAAGATGCATTCAGATTTTTATTGATTTACTTTAACTTTTAGTGATAAATTTAGGGAGAGATTACAGTCGTGCCTCTTCTCACTCAGGAGCATAGTAAGCCTCCCAGTGTGTTCTTGTCCTCTTTGTTCCCTTTCTAAATTTTTACTTTTTCCTGTACAGGCCCTCCGTCACTGTTTTAATAACTTAATGGTCATCTTTTTAAGAAAAACATTGAATTCATTAAGGTTTAGATATTTCTTACGATTTTTATTATATCTTAGGGTCTCTTGTTACCTTGTAAACTCATCTTCAATTTAATATAGAACTAATATAGAATATATAGTGATAATGTAAGGTTCAGTTTACATAAATTTACTCTAGATTTACATTGCATGAACATATGTTTTATACATGTTTCATACACATTTCATAAATAGCTATGTGCCGTTTTCCATATGATAGAATAAAACAAATTATTTGTTATCAAATAATTGGTAACATACCCACAAGGATTTCCTTTGTATTTTTACATACCAGAATCTTTTAAAATCTGTCTTTTAAAAATTTTTACTTTTCTAATTAAAAAAATATATATGTTCCGCATTTTTGTATATAAACCAAGGCTGTCGTTCAGAATTTTCACTAAAGGAACCAGATGAGAAATGTTTGTGTCTAAAGTTTCATGTTATCTACAAATATAATTTCTTACAAGACAGAATTATAGAAAAGGAGTTCAGAGACTTGGAGCAAGGGGTGGATAAAACTCTCACTACGCCTTTAAATTAATGAATGGTCTGGAGAGACCTGTGGACAGGTCCACATTTCTGTGGACAGAAATGAACCTTGGAGCCATATAGTGATGGTCCAGCCCATTTCCACAGGCCCTATTCCTCCAGATTTCCCAGTAAGCTTTTGTTCCATGGGTAGGCTCCTGTTTTATCCCTCTGAGATACGTCTTTCCCTGTCTCTTCTCCCTTTCTATTCTCCTCATCCTCTTCCTGCCCCACCTTCCTACCCCTATTTCCTGCCTCACCTCCTGCCTCTCTCCCCCTTCTCTCTCCTTCTCTTGCCTCAGTCCCCACACTTGATCTTCTCACAGTCCCCAGTGTTCTGCTCAGAGGGGCTCTCTCTGTAGCTTCTGCACATTTTATTTTAATTTTTTTAAAGATTTTATTTATTTATTTATTAGACAGACAGAGATCACAAGCAGGCAGAGAGGCAGGCAGAGAGAGAGAGGAGGAAGCAGGCTCCCTGCTGAGCAGAGAGTCCCATGCGGGGCTCCATCCCAGGACCTGAGATCATGACCTGAGCCAAAAGGCAGAGGCTTTAACCCACTGAGCCACCCAGGCGCCCCACTTCTGCACATTTTAATCCAATTTGCCTTTTCCCCCTTGCCTTAGGTATCTGTCTCTCTACTCCCAGTTTCACTTCTCTCAGCTCCCCCAGCCTCTGACACAATGGCAGGAAACCTTTTCTAGGTTGTTTCTGTTCACTGTCATCGCTGCCTTCCGGAAGTTGACTTGTCTTTTATGTTTTCCTGACTCCAGCTACGCTGCTGCTCACTAACTAGCCTCTCTTCCCCCATCCTACCATACCACCATTTTCTTTCCTGTAAGTCAATTTCTTATTTATTATGCATTTATATAGATGAGTATCCATGTTTACATGAAAACAAATAAGGTAGTGTTTGCCTACAGCCAACAAAGAGTTCAAAAGATACAACAGAATTTAAAGAGATAGTTATTAAGATCTGTGGATTGATTATGTTATTTTCATTTCTTATTTACATTTGCTCTAAACCACTGAACCTTTCTACATCTTGAAGTTAAGATGTTTTGATCATATCAAGAACTATATGCCATTAAATTGGGTATGTGAATATCGGGATTGACAAAATCATAATCATTTTCTGTAACTTTTCAAAACCTTCACCATTGCATTACAAAAGTACACTTAAAAGATGTCTTTTGAGGATCACCTGGGTGGCTCAGTCAATTAATTGTTGGATTCTTGATCTCAGCTCAGGTCTTAATCTCAGGGTCATGAGTTCAAGCCCTGCGCTGGGCATGGAACCTATTTAAAACCAAACAAAACAAAAATTGTTAAAATATGTCTTTTGAAGAAAAAAAATACCGAACTGTTAGAAAGGAAAAAACAAAAGCAGCAACAACAAAAAGTCAAAAAGGCTTTAGTATCTTCAAAGCTGTTTTAGTTTATTTAAAAATTATTTCAAAGTAGTTTTTGGAAATTCTGTAAACTGAAGTACATGACCACAAATGCGTTTTCCTATAAATAGGCTATACCTTCACCCTTAAAGAGGCAAACCAGTCTGGTTTTTGATGTGGGTTTTTCACAGTTGTCATTTCAAAACACAGAAAGAATCAAGCAGTTGTGTGACTCTGCATTTGAGGTGCCAGATAACTGTGCTTTTATGGAGGTAAAGGAAATATTCCTTACTAAGACAAATCTCGAAGATAAACTTTGCATAGGAATTTCCTCTGCAACACAGAAACCATGAATTTTCTGGCCCCCTACTGTTATTAAAAAGAGCTCATTCCAACAAAGTGGCTGACATTGAACTCAATTCCTTGTGCATGAAAGTCCATGTCTCTCACTTACTGATTAGAGCTGGGGGAGTGTATAACGTTTCTAATACTTGTCACAGGCGGGGGAATTCTAAAAGAAAAAAATCTTGAAGCAACCACCTTTAAGCCAATTGGGAATGCTGCTTTCAGCAGAATCTAACAAAAAACAAACATGAAACTAATGACCCTGAAAAATATTTGTATAGTTTCCTTTGGCCCTGGTCCTATTGGCACTCTTTCAGCCTTTAGTTTTTCGTGTCCTGTGGATTATAGTTAATCATAAATTATGAATTTATTGTTCTTATCTGAACTTTCCTTTTGTAAATTACATTCTATCCCAACACTGTATGTTTTAGAGGGTGACACCCCATAAAAGAGGCGTGTCATGTTAGGAAGGTCAAAATAAGGCCTTCCTTTGCCCCCCATAATTCGGTCTCAAGAACCCCCATTGTTGTGTCCTGTTAAAAATTCTTGTCTTGGAGATGCCAGACACAAAGTTGACCTTGTTGTTTGCATCTTTACATCTTAAAAAAATTTTCTTAAAGAAGTCTGTAGACAGTTTTGAATTGAAAATAAAAATTCAGTATACCAGAGATTATGGCAAGTGTGAGGCATTTTTCTGAGTTGATTGAGAGGCTTTGTGATATATGTGGAAAGAGGAGGGGTTTCTGATGCAAAAGACCGGTTTTTAAATCCCTGTGTTTCAGTTTTCTAAGTTTGTAATAATATGCACATTACTTAACTTCTGAGCTTTCCTGTCCTCATCTCTGAAAAAGGGAAAATAATTTATAGGTTTATGGTCTAGCTGAATAACAAAATGCATATGAGAGTGCCTGATGTGTAATGGATGTTCAATAAAAGTAATAATAAAATAATTGGAAAAAGGCAGTTATAAAGAGAACCAGACTATGAAATTCTCTTTAATTCTTTTTCCACTTAAATAAGAAAAAAACATGTGAAGTAACTAGCACAGTGGCCAGGACATAGTTGACCATCAAGAGATGTTAGTTACTCTTTTATTCAACATTTCAAGTTATGTATTTGCTTGGTTTCCAGGGCTGACAAGGTATTCTTGACTCAGCATTCAACAGTAGGTTGCCTCCTTGTAGTGCTTCTTAAATACTAATGTGCGCAGAGATGACCCAGGAATGTTGTTGAAGTAGAGATTCAGTGAATCTTGGTGGGGCCTGAGTTCTGGTTCGGTGGGTCTGGGGTGGGACCAGTGACTCTACTTTTCTAAGAGGCTCCCAGGTGATGCCTTGAGGTTGGCTTAGTGTTCACACTTTGAATCTCATGGCATCAATGGGCCAGATGATAAATATCCTGCCTTTGTTTCTTACAATATCTTATTTCATGGAGCTGAGAGAGCTTAGAGGTGATATTATTTTGCACATTTTACAGATGAGCAATTTGTGACCACAGAGGTTGATGAATCAGTTAATAGTTGAGATCCTTCATCCTTATAGTTCAGCGACATTTGTTATCTACCATGATCAATTTTTTTAATTGTTTAACTGTTCTCCCATCCTTCTTATTTAGTTTTTATGTTCCTAGAAGTTAAGAGTAATCAAGTTTCTTCTTCTATCTTTATCACTATTTTCCATCTCCTTTTGAGATCTTTGCTCATGTTTGTATGTAACCATAGTTTGTCAGCCTCCACGTTGCTAAACCCTGTCAAGAGACAATCCATCCTTGATGGAGCCCTCTGTAGAGGCAAAAGGATTGGTAAAGGTCAGGAAGATTTTGATGCTTTTTGGCACAGTTAATAGCAGTTGGGTTTTTATATCAGAACTCCTTTCTAGTTTTTTTGGAATAAGCTGCCTACTCCTCCCTTAGAACCAGTGAGAAGCCAGATGATCTAAGAGCCGTCAGTTCAGGGATGCTAGGCATTTCCATTGTTCTAACCACAAAACAGCCCTGACCCACCAATGGGGATTTATTTTATCCACTTCAGTCTTTTCAGATCAATATCAGAGAACGAGTTTCCATTGCTGTGGACTTTTTGTAAATTCCATGGAATAAATACTCTGCTCTGGGACACTTCTATTATGTTTGTACCCCCTTTATGAAGGCACACTCCCCTTCCTCTCCCCGGGATACACTCCCCATGGTTAAGAACCAGCCAGGGTCTCCATGAGCCAGTTTAGGTATGCTCTTAATGATGCTCCATTCCTCTTTTCTCCCAGCTTTCCCACAACCAGCACCATAGACTTATGGTTTCTAACTTATTTTTAGAAGCTAATGCTGATGGGAACATGCTCATAAACTTTTTTTTAAACAAAGATTAATTCAGAATAACGAGAATGTCATAATCACACTCAATGTATAAATAATGATTTTAATTTAATAAACAGTTAAATGTAACATAATCATAAGAATATTTTAGAAGAGCCAGTTTAGTTTGGATCACTGGTCTTTCTTCACAGGGAGATAATAAATGTTCTTGAGCCAGAAACAACTGGGTAGAAGTCTCAGGACTGCCTGCCTTCCTTCCTTCCCTCTTTATTTCTTATCTTCTGTCTTTTGGGTATGTTATAGGGTACTTGCAGAATCCCTGTACAGGGATTCATTGTTTACCTGTTATAATATAGCACAGATATTTTTAATGTTAATAAATATACATTTTTACCATTATTTTTTAAAGATTTAGTTGAGAGAGAGAGAGAGCAAGAGGGCAAGGAAGGTCCAGAAAGTGAGGGAGAGAAAGAGAATCTCAAGCAGACTCTGTGCTAAGTGTGGAGCCGGGCACAGGGCTCAATCCCAGGACCCCGAGATTATGACCTGAGCTGAAATCAAGAATCAGATGTTTAACTGACTGAGCCACTCAGTCATCCCTCACCATTATTTTAAATAGTTGCTTACTATGTACATAATTACGCCATAATTTATTCAACTAATTTGCTAGTGTGGGACATTCTGATTCTTTCTCAACTTCTTTTGCTTTTCATAAAATACCATGCTGCTCAGCGACTTTGTTAAGATCTAAGCAACTGCCCCTCAGTTATTTCTTGCTTATCTATTCACCTGTTTACCTCCTCAAATATTTCTCATAGGCATCTTATTTTCCTTTAGAAATGCATTGCCCAGCATGATATTTAAATAAATTTAGTAATTTTGTGATAGTAAGTATAGTGTTTAAAAACTTGGAATCTGAAATCAGCCTGCCTGAGTTTGAATGCCAGCTCTGCCGTATGCTAGTTGTGTGACCTTCGGCAAGATACTCAACTTCTTTGTACCTTAGTTCCTTCACCTACAATAAGAGGATAAAATAGTACTTATCTCATCTAGTTGTGAAGATTAAGGAAACGATGTATTTAAATGGTACAGAATAGTATCTAGCATTTAGTACTTGCTCAAGTTAAATTAACTACTGTTAATGATAATTAACTTGCTCTTTTATTCACACTCTTTAACTTAAATTTCCACCAAAATGTGGCTGCAAACGAAACTTCATTTTTTGGCAAGAAATATTAGGAGCAGAAAGAGAGGACTTAAGTGATCTCCATAT
Source organism: Enhydra lutris kenyoni (assembly GCF_002288905.1). NCBI lineage: Eukaryota > Metazoa > Chordata > Mammalia > Carnivora > Mustelidae > Enhydra > Enhydra lutris. Next base: position 8,814,110 of record NW_019154101.1, read on the forward strand.
GGTCAATTCTTATTACGTGTTTAAGTATCAAATATTTAATATGGTAGAGTTGCTAGACTAGGCTCCAGGCTATCAGAGGCATCTCACTAGTAGTCAAGGTGGTGGAGATAAGCATAGTCACCAGACATCCACCAGTCACCTACCATCAGCCAGGTTTTGTGTTCAGACACAGGTAGATTACCTGTGATCTTTCCTGTCCATACGAACTAGAACTGAATGGCATACATTTATTTTTACTTCTCCTCTAGGATTCTTTGCTCTTCCTTCTTCTCTCCTAATGAAAGTAGAGAGAGAGTAAAGTGTTTTTTGTTTTGTTTTGTTTACTTGGGCTTTTCCTAAAGAACAGACTTTATTGTTCTATTCGACCTCCTTAGAGAGCCTTTTCTGCAAACAGTTCTTCACTATCCAGCAGGGTTCTGGCATTTGGGAGACCCCTCAGTGGGAGCAGTGACTAGGTATGAACTTGGGAACTATTTTTGGGAGATAGGAAAATGTACGGAATTTGGGGTCAATCGTTCACTCTTAACTACTAGAGGAGTACATCAGAAACATTTGAATTGGGCATTTTTCTGCATTTTAATTGTTAGATCAAGTCCTTGGTTGATAAGAAAATAAATTCTACAATAAATCAAATGTATGAAGGAAAGACCAGGCATTTTTCTTATCTAAAGAGGCTCGTGGTCTCAAGCACTGAGAAAAAAATGCACATCAAAAGGCCTGATTTTCATTCTTAGTTTTGTACCAGATTTAGTTTTGTACTAGAAAGGGTAAGGCAACCTGGTTCTTTCATTTAGGCAGGAGTTCCTGGTCCTCCTTGTAATCTTATACTAGTACTGTTCAGGACAAGAATCTTAATGGAATAGCCAAAGCCCAGTGGGGCTAGTGATCTGTGTGTGGTCACTCAGCTGATCAGCAGCCTTGTACGTTATAATGCTTTCTTAAGAACTAGGATTCTACTTCAGCCCTCCCTCATGGGATATTTCCTAAAATATATGCTTTCTGATCAAACTATACTTTAGAAGAAATAATCTTCTAAAGAAAAAGCAAGAAGGAAAAATTGATTAATCATAGCTCCTAGAATAGTTTCTGTTGAAAATATTATGGACACTGAAAACCACAAAATGTTTTTACTTCAAAGAATGGGTATATCCTAGAACTAATAGGGATTTTAAGAGTTCCAGAACTTCTGGGAAAAATATTCAGGGAAAATACAAGTAGATAAACATTACTATTTTTTTGACGCCTCATTAAATGGGAATTGTAGATTCAGTCCTCCTCAGAAGTTACCGAGGAAAGTAGCAACTGTGAATATGTCTCCTCAGTGTTAATCATGAAAGGATCAGTACACCCATGCTATGGAATATTATATGGCTATTAAGATGGAATACATAAAAATGAAATACACTAGTGCATTAAAAATGAAATAAAATGACGTGGAAGATCTGTGATAAATTGTTTAGAAAAATAATGGCGAGAGTACTATTCAGAATGTGATCTCTCAATTTTGTAAAGACAAACACAAAACGTATAAACATAAGGACTTAGGTGTCTGCTTGGGTCAGAGCTAGAGGAATGTATTTCAGCTGTTGGCAGTGGATCTCCCAAGCTATTGCGAGTGAATAGAGGAGATGTGAATGGTGGCATGGTGTAAGGGAGAGGAGGACAGAGAGGTGTGTTTACTTTTTAATTTATTCATGTCTGTGTTGTTTGGAATTGTTTCATAAACATTTTTATAATATTTCATGTGAATATATTTTATATATTATATTTTTATAATGTTTTATACGAAAAGCCATATAAAACCTTTGTATCAGAATGAATCTGTGTGCTCTATTCTTCAAAGAAACATGGTATCATTCAGCAAATAGTGCAAATGACAAGTATTCCTCCACCTAAGAAACGCCTTACACATTACAATATAAATTGGCTCACACTTGTAAATATCAGCTGTACATGTTACAGATTATAAGAAGAGAAAAAAAATGAAGTCCAAAGCTTCTATAGATAGAAATCATTACATCTAGTTTGAGCGGGTGATAGTAACAGCAGAAGGGAAATGTGTACAGGTAAAAAAGATGTTGGAAGTGTGCAAATAATTTCATAATAACGTGAGAAAGATGGGGCACCTGGGTGGCTCAGTTGGTTAAGCGTCTGCCTTCAGCTGAGGTCATGATCCCAGAGTCCTGGGATGGAGCCTGCACTGGGCTTCCTGCTCAGCGGGGAGTCTGCTTCTCCCTCTCCCTCTGGCTGCTACTCCCCTCCACTCATGGTTTGGCTCTCATCTCTCTCTCAAATAAATAATAAAATCTTTAAGAAAGATAGCAATGTGAGAAAGATATGCTGCTGCTCTATTATGATACTTAGCATCTTAGATACTGATCACCATCCCTATGCCCTCCTCTGCAAGAATTCCGTCTCAACATAGAGGTGAATAATTTCCATGGAAATAAGTCCATTAACTAAAGAACACGTTTGTACTGAGAACATAATGCGTGGACTGCTTTAGATACAGGGTGGGAGAGGGGAGCGCAAAGATGAAGAAGAGCTAAGCATTGCCTCCTGGTGCTTGCAATCTAGTGGGGGAGCTAAGGTGGTGCACTAGCTCTGAAGTGCCATGGGAACTGTAGGAAGCACACAAATGTGTAAACTAAACTAGGACTTCAGAATAGAGGGGATGGATGCTCCCTCCAAGGGGAGGTGTTCTGTTTTTTATTTTGTTTTGTTTTAGAATAGAAAAAACATGAACATCATTGTAAGTCAGCATGGAGAGGTGACAATGGGGTAAGAGAAAGGAGGTGATGAATAGGAGGTAACCCAGACAGAAGCATGAAGAGAGCCCAGGGGGAGAGAAAAGCCATGAGTAGGAGGAAGGATATTACACAAAACATGTGAAAGAAAGAAAGGGGTCTGCGTGGTGAGACAGAGATGCTCCGGGAGGTGAAGGAAGAGGAAACTGGAAGAGTCCATTTATAACAGGTTTGACTTTGTGCATCTAGTGGGAAGTTACAATATTGCCAGAATGAGAGTCATGGTAGGCTTGGGGGCTGTGAAAAGACTTGGAACAGCCACTGTGAAGACTGTAAGTCAACCAGGGGATAGTACTTTTGTATTCTTTGGGTTAATATGGAGTAAGGCAATCGCTGGATTATAGGGTAGTTCTATTTTTAACACATTGAGGAACCACCATACTCCTTTCCAGAATAGTTGCCCTGATTTACATTCCCACCAACACTGCATGAACACTCCACTTTTTCCACATCCTCACCAACTTTTGTGTTGTTAATTTTAACCATTCTGACAGGTGTGCAGTGATATCTCATTGCAGTTTTGATTTGTATTTCCCTGATGATGAGTGATGTTGAACATCTTTTCATGTGTCTATTGGCCATCTGGATGTTGTCTTTGGAAAAATGTCTATTCATGTCTTCTGTCCATTTTTAAATTGGATAATTCATTTTTTGGGTGTTGAGGTTTATAAATTCTTTACATATTTTGGATACTAATCCTTTATCAGAAATGTCATTTGCAAAATCTTCTCCCATTCTGTAGTTTGCCTTTTAGTTTTGTCGATTGTTTCCTTCACTGTACAGAAGCTTTTTATTTTTATATAGTCCCAATAGTTTGTTTTTGCTTTTGTTTCCCTTGCCTCAGGAGACATACCTAGAAGGAAGTTGTTATGGCCAGTGTCAAAGAGGTTGCTGCCTAGAGGTCTCCCCTAGGATTTTTATGGTCTCAGGTCTCACTATTAGGTCTTTAATTCATTTTGAATTTCGCTGCCAAAGAGGTCGCTGCCTAGAGGTCTCTTCTAGGGTTTTTATGGTCTCAGGTCTCACAATTAGGTCTTTAATTCATTTTGAATTTATTTTTGTGCATGGTGTAAGAAGGTGATCCAGTTTCATTCTTTTGCATGTTGCTGTCTACCCCGTTTATAGCAGCACTACCTAAAGTACAATGGAAACAGCCCAAGTGTCCATCAATTGATGAATGGATAAAGAATATGTGGAATATATATATATATATCATATATATATATATATATATATATATATATTCCATTGTGTATAAGCAATGGAATATTTTTCAGCCCAAAAAAGAATGAAATTTTGCCATTCGCAATGACATGGATGGATGGAGCTAGAGTATAATGCTAAGTGAAGTAAGTCAGTCAAAGAAAGACAAATACCGTATGATTTCACTCATATGTGGAATTTAAGAAACAAAACAAATGAGCAAAGGGGAAAAAATAGAGGCAAACCAAGAAACAGACTCTTAACTGTAAGAGAACAAACTGATGGTTACCAGAAGAGAAGTGGGTGGGGGGGATGGGTGAAACAGGTGATGGGAATTAAGGAGGGCACTTGTGATGAGCACTGGGTGATGTATGGAAGTGTTGAATCACTATATTGTCTGCCTGAAACTAATAATACACAGTATGTTAACTAACTGGAATATCAATAAGTCAACCAGGGATGATTAACAGGGTTGTGGAGCATCACTGAGGTCCCACCTGAGGTGGAGTGGCATGAATCTTTAATGAAACTAATAAAAAGAAACATTTTGCATTACTTTATTTGGCACTGTGGCAGCTGGGCATAGAGGCATGGAAATTCAGCTTCACCAGAATGCATATTTTGTAGAAATCAAGGGATTCTTCAGTTGAAAGCTGGGTACAAAAATTTATCAGAACGTAGTCAAATAATTGCATCATTTCAGATTTCACTTTGTCAATATGTTTCTTTCCCCTTAATTTTTAGTTAAATCAGTTAACTGTATTTCCATAAAGAAGTAGGAAAATATCCAGTACTTTGAATGTTAACTAACCAAGTAATACCATTAGAATTTCTGAAGTTTCTAGCTCATAGTTGCTTCTCATACATTATGTATTTTTAGGCTGGAAAAACTAATAACATCCTTTTTGGAAGACCAGGATCCAGAGAGCAGACTAGATGTTGGCACTGATATGCGTAAAATTCATCACTGTTTCCATCATTTAAAGGTAAAGTTCAGCATTTCCTCTAGTAGAAGCCATTGTCTGCCATGTTGAAACTGCAATAAAGTTTGCCTAGTTGACCAACTCTTAAAAGGTTAGGACCCAACTTCACATGTGCAGAACAGTATGATCTTCCAACAAGGCTGGGATTATTCCGGAATTTCTTCAGGGGTTTTATCTTACCTGCCAGTGAATAAGCTCAGACCATAGACTTGTAATTCTTTTGCCAGGAACCTCTAACTTGTACACAGAATAATTCCATGTTCAAAAACCATTTATTTTAAACATATATCAAGAAAATTTTGTCCTGTGTTTTTCCCAGCAGTTTAGATTTATCTATATAAACCCTCAGTTTTTCTCTGCCTTACATTTTACCTTTCATGATGACACAGTGGGAATATCATTAACTTTTATTTCTACCTCACTTGTAATTTGGCATTCTTCACTATGATACTAAACATTCATTGTGAGTCTGCTATGGGCCAGGCCTTTGGGAAAGCAAAATTGAGTAAGTCAGTCATGAAGAAGGCATATGTGTAGAGAATAATTACAACACATGATAAATGATATTTTTAAAAGTGTGAATCAAGCGATATGGGGTTAAGGAGAGAGAGAAAGAAGTTCAAGAGGAGATCATGTTTGAGCAGGAATTTCTGAGTTTAGGGAAAAAGACAGATAATAGCAGAGAACGGGATAAGGAAGGGGAGGGGAGAGGGGACAGGGAGACAGGGAAGGCAGCTGCACTGTAGAGACAAGGAGGCAAGAAGGGACAGGCATGCCTGATTTGTGCAAGGAATTGTCTAAGGCAAAAAGAGTCCAAGAAACTCAGAGATTTGGAAGAGAAGTATGGGCTCTAAGCTCTTATTTCATCTTACAGAAACTATTGAATGACGAGAAGATTCATGGAAAAAGCACAGTCTCCGCCGAAATCAAAGATCAGGATTGCCAAGAACCATTAAAGGAGGAAGAATACCAAAAGCTCCGAGACATTCTACAGCAGAGGGATAATGAAATCAGTATCCTTTCCAAAGCGATTAGAAACTGACCCTCTCCTGGCCGGAAAGAGGGAGGGGGAACAACTTTGATGCCTTCCACTAGCCACATCACCTAGCCCCCCACCCTGCGTCCAGTTCACACTGCTTCTTGTCATTTAGGAGAGGTCCCTCCCACGCACAGAATGTAGCCACCAGTGAAAAACACAGTTGCTAAAAAAGGAATATTTTGACTTTGTTTTTAGCTAGATAGTGACTGTTATGGGGAATATTTCAGTTTATTGAAAAGCATGGTCTTTTTTACACCATCTCTTAACATGAATTTTTTTTTTAATATATTTTTTGGACTACTCTGCTGTGCTCTTTCTGTTTTAGTTCTGAGCCAAGAAGTTAGCTGGTTATCTTTAGCTGACTGACCGGACACTGGGCCGACCACAGCCTTACCAGGGCCCAGAATTTGTGGCTGTTGTGTGGGCGGCACTCAAATGGTGGCTGAAAACTGACAAATGGTATTTAGCTTATGGAGAGCAGAGATTGATTTAAATGTAACTTTTTTCATTTAAAGGCCAGGTCTACTGCTTTGGGTTCCACTTAACAAATGTTCCCAAACTGGGAAGGGAGTATCGATGGGCATTCAAGATAGAATCCTTCTTGACTCTAGGAGGCAGTATGGGGTGCTGGGTGAGCCAGCAGCCCATAGGAGCTGCTTCCAAGTACAGGCAGGGGGGTGGGGCGGGGGGCCTAGACCTCAGGTACCCCCAGCATTTCTTCAGTCTTGTTTCTCACTTTATCTGTCCAGCTCAGCTTCTTGTAAAAAGATTTGACATTTTCATTGCATTTGCAGACTTTCAACGTGCACAAGAGGCTATTTCGGTCTCTCATCAACAGGTATTTGTGTTAATTTTTAAAAATTACTAAAGGGCCTTTTAGCTGCACCTAATGTGAAAAAAATGCATAAAAATCACCTACATCCATAAATAAAGAGGTAAATAAAGAGGTAAAAACAAACCACACACAAGGTAGGCACACTGCCTGATTAACGTCAGTCTCTAATTTTAGCTGAGTATTAGCAGACCCTGTATGCCTGATCCAAGTGAGTTTTAGCTGCTTTCTTATCCAGCCAGCAACAGTAGGTTCAGCTGCAAATTCTACTCCCACGCAAGGCCTTGTCTGTGAATGCTGCCCACGGGGTCACCCTGCATTGCTTTTCCTCTCTCTTACCCTATCCAGCTCCAAGGATGCTCCCAGCCCAGACCTCAGGCCTGGGCCTGGCCCCAGTCTGAGCTCTGCGTCTTTTCCGAACCTTGATCCTATTTTAGGATCTTCTCCCCTAAACACTCCTACCAACTTTTTAATCCCCTCCTGGGCTCATGAATATGTGTGCCGATAGGAGGGATGAGATATGAGATACGTCAGCAAGGAGCCAGTCTGGGCTTGTGCATGTATGTTTATTTAAACAAGAGAGTGACAGAGAGACATACATCATCTCCCTTATTGACCGCCCGATTCAGGTGCCACTGTTTATGTGAGGCTGGCCTGGATTCTTCACTAACTGGGAATGACCTGAGCAGTGTCTCCTCCTTCTGAGACTCATGTTCAAAATGATGGTGTGTAGGAGCCATGGTGAAAAGATCGCGGAACTTTAAATTCACACCTGGATTGATATCCTAGTTCCTCCTGCTTAGCTCCACAGCTATTCCATGGAACGGGTTCCTCCTCTTCTGTAGTAGGACCATAAAGCCTGCCTTGCCAACCTCACAGTGCTGAGCAGAGCTGGTAAGGTAAGGTGCTGGAAAGTGCTTTGAGCACTTTTGAGCACGTGGTGTGATCCGATGGGAGATATGAAAGTTTCTCATGCCAGGGTGGAGGATATTTTCACATCTCGTCTGTAGAACCACCAAGGCGAAGACTGACAGGAGGAATGAGAAAGATCTGGTATATGGGAAAAACAGGTGGTAATACTTGAGCTCAGCAAATGACAGTAATGCAACCAAAATGACAGTGAATGACACAGAACACTCTTCTTGGTAAGGGAGTGAAAATGATGTCCTTTCAGTGACATTATCAGTCTGCGTAAAGTTCAGAAACCCCTTCACCAAACATGTAACAGTGTGTCATTTAGGACCCCACACAACAAAGGCCCAAGTTAAATGGAATGGGCTGGGGAGGAAGACAAAAGAAAGGTGGGAAGAGGGAAGGCAGCCAAGCAGATAAATCTGTACTCTGATCTCTATGAAATGTACATTAGAATGCTGTATGTTTCTGGTTAAATTCTGCCAGAGCCCATTAGAGTGAACCTCAGCAACTTATTCTAGATCACAAGGCCCTACATGACAGTGCCCCTGCCACACCTCTGATTTCATTTATTCTGTCTCTGTCCTGTATGTGTCAGGCTTTGGTCACAGTGTCCTTTCTGTGGTGGTTCTAACACCAGCTTTGTCAACGTTGGCACTCTCGACACTTGGGGCTGTCTAATTCTCTGTTGTGGGGGCTCCCCTATGCATTGTAGGATGTTTGGCAGCCTCTCTGGCCTCTACCCACTAGACTTCAGTAACAACATCTGCCCCCCCCCAACTGTAGTATGCAACCATAACTGCTTCTAGCTAGACATGGCCAGACGTCCTTTAAGAGTTAAAAGAGCCCCTGTTGGGAGCCACTGACAAGGCCCTTCTCCTTAGGGTTTTAGCACTGGCCATGAACTCTGTTGACATATTCTTCTTCTGGCCGCTGCCTCTTGATGTTCAGCTTAAATGTCACTCTTAGGAAAGTCTTTTGTGAGCACCCAGCATAGAGTAGCCTCTCAGTCATTCTTGACCTTTTAAAAATGAGCTACCCTTTCATCCTCTAACATGCGGTATGTGTACTTGAGATCTGACTTTCCCCAGTAGGACCTCTACTTTGTGAGAGCAAGAAACTCGTATGCCTTTTCACTGTTCCATCCCTCTGTCTAGAGTCATGCCTGGCATAGAGTATAAGCTCCATGGCCCACAGTCGAATGGGTGAGCACATGGATGCTGCCATTGCAGTGTGTGAACCAGCAGAAGCTTCTGATGCTGTGGGTAGTCAGTTCCGCATGAGAAGTGGAAGATGTGGGCAGAGCACTGCTCCTCTCTGCCAGGCCAAGGCCCACACACCACCTTTGGTAAGAACACATTTTTTTGAGGCAAAGATTGGAAGCCGCATCAGGGACTCTGAGAGAAAGAGTGATTATGCTTCTGGAAATCTCCAAGAATTTGGAGTTAAAGCTGAAGAGGAAGATGAAAATCCAGTGACCCCCATGAGACTTGCCCAAGAACAGGCATCAGAGTTACCGTCTTCTCTCCCCACCACCTCCATATTTCCTCATTCCCCATCTCTGGGGATGCTGAAGGCCTGCAGTTCAGCTTACTGCTGAACTTTACACTTGGAGTTCTGAAATTCTCAAGAGGGATTTTAGTCTGTTTTTTCAGTGATGGCAGAAATCCCTTAGGTTTCTCAGCATCTTGAGCCCGAAAGAACAGCAAAGGAGGGTGGCAGGCAGTGATGCCATCGCTCCTCATCAGTGTTCCCAGTATACTGAAATGGCCCACCAAAATGTGCACTGTAAAATGATATGTCTGTACTAACAATTCACTTCTTTCCAGGTCCATTTGGGACCAAGATTTAGAGAATTTCTTAAAAAAGTAACTGTAAGTCCCATTCTTATGTATGCTAAACCAGCATGTGTTGGATGTGGGGTACTCTGGCCACCAAAGCAGATTTAGCTGCTCTGCCAGCTGGATGAACTCTGGTGTTCTCCCTCTCCACTCCTCCTGCTGCCTCCTGAGCAGCATCATGGATTCAAGTCTTACTTATTCACAGATACATCCATAGCTCCATTGCCTGCTCCTATTACGTGTTCATTTTATTTCTTGTAAACCCATTCATAAGAATTTTAGGTCTTTACCAGTTTAATCTCAAAACATTTTAAAGACCTTTGGGTTTGCTAACTTTTCATATAATGGTGCCATATTGAAAGACCAGTTGCTTCCTAAACTATCTGTAACTAGATAAAGTTGAAGTCTTCCTTCAGTGGTCTCTTTACCATATGACAAATAGCAAATATTATTGGAAATAATAACCTCAATTGAAACATTAGTGTTTTGATCATTGCAACTTAGCATGAGTCACTAAATCCTTAAATCAAGTTTCAGATATTCTGGTCAATATGCTAAAGAAGGAAAAAAAGAAAGCTCAAGATGCTCTCCACTTATCCAGCATGGGTAGAAATGAATGGAGACACTCACAGAGCTCGCCCTTGCCACCTGGGAACTCAGAAGGTCTGAGGACGTTGCCATCCTCAGCAACCACACAGGTCCGGGACGTCAGCACTGTTGGGCACAGATCCAGTTTGCTCCACAGAAAAACAGGTCAGTTGTATTTATACATATAGATCTATAAATTATCTGAAGTATGGAAAACATAGGCTTAAATGAGAAAAATAGGCTATCATAAATCATACATCTACAGAAAAGGTAAATAAACATAGAAACGATTATAATTTATCATTCTATTCTTCATCATTGTAATTTTTATTGTTGGTATTACCAACAATAAGTACCAGCAACAGCTCCAGCAGTAATAATAAAAATCCCCAAGTAAAACTTATTAAGGAAAAAATAAATGTCTGGCATTCCTCATCCTCCATAATGGAATTCAGCATAGCATTTTTGGTTTTAAATATGAAGAAATGGCAACTTATGTATTATAATTATTTTTTATAACTATCAAATCTCTTAAATACCAGCTTCCAAAATAGATGACTGAACTGAAAACACAAAGTTTAAATTGTGACAGAGCTCAGAGGCAGAAACAGATGGGTCCAGGGCAACAGGAGAAAAGTTAAAGTTAGAGAAAGGAACAAAACCTTTCCTCTGATAGAGGAGGGAAGGAGTAAGGACAAATGTTGCATTGCCAACGTGATGACATAGTATTTATTTCTAAATCTGAATAAGCTATCTGCAGCAAAGTAATTTAAAAATATTATCACAGTCTGCCTTAAAGGATACTAAACAAACAATATTTTGTCAGATAGTAGGATTTGACTGAGTTGGACCAACTCAGGGGCACTTTCCCCACTTATAGCTTTTGATCAGAATGTCAGTTCTGCAACTACAGAACCACACTAGAGGCCCCGGTTGCTTTGTGTTATTTTCTCTTTCTGTTAGACCAGCAGATCATGATGTACAGGCATGTGATTGGTGCCTTTCTCTTGAAGACATTGAGAAATCTGAAATATGGAAATGTACTAGAACAAAGGGGTGAAAACCTTCCCTTTTTGGCAACACAGGTTGAAATTTTCTATATAAATGTTTGTTGGGATGGATGATCTGATATGCATGGTTTTCTACAGGATTTAGCTTGGGAATAATTAAAGGATGGTACTCATTAAGAAGGACACTTTTTTAATTAATAAAGACAAGGTCGAGAAGCCTGGAAATATGCTTCATGATATTATATCCCTTTATCTCTTAATTCTAAATCTCCTTGCTTTGAATATTTAGTTAGCAATACAGTAGAATAAATTCAAAGTCAAAGGAAACCAAAAATCCTATTTTTACCATGATCGTGGTGGCAGTAGACAAGGAAAGCAATTGTTCCTCTCTGTGACTGTTTTCCATACAGCGTTCCTGTACTCTGTTATGGGTAACAGCTGGTTCTAAAAAAAAAGGAGACCCTCTGGGTTGGTGAATTCATTTGTTCATCCATCAATTTTTATATTCCTTTATTCATTCAACATATATTCATTAAGTACACACTTTGTTCTAGGTACCATGCTAATTATTACTATTATGGCTACAGGTTACATAGCCTGTATGTATGTATGTATGTATGTATATGTATATACATTCAATCGGACAACTTTGAATATATTCAAAGTTGTTATTTATATATTATTTATATATATATGAATAAATATATATTCAAAGTTGTCATTTATTCAAAGTTGTCTGATTGAATTAATTCATTTAATCCTTATTCTATAGGTTCTTGTTTTGCCCCCATACTATACAAGAACATATGAGGACAAACAACCTGTGATCTCACAGCACTTAGAGACTGACAGAGAAGAAAGCTTTGAACAATTACAAAATTACACCGTGTTACTGACAGGGCACATATCAGGGAACCCAACCTCAAGTTAAGATCAGAAGGATCCAAAAAGGGACATGAGGAGCAGAATGTGGCTGGAAGCAATACTGTAAGCAGAAGGAATCATTTGAATAGCTTTTGGGGACTTTGTGGTAGAAAGGAGCATTTTAGGAAGTAAAAAGGCCTTGATGGGTGGGATGTGGGCAGGGGGAGGCTGGGAAGACAGGTTGAGTAATGTGTGCAGAACGGATAGGCAGAGGACACAGAGTATGCATGAGTAATTAGAAGGTCATTGTAGCACAGTGGCCCAGGCCAAAGGATGGGGATGATGAGAGAGAGATAGGGGGATCAGAAGCACTTAGGACAGAGAGTGAGCAGGGTTTGGTGACTAATGAATTTGAGGGGTAAGGGTAAGGATGGGCCCCAGGTCTCTGGTGGCTGGTAAGGCTCTTCATGCAACAGTTCGCATTGTTAGCTATACAGAGCAGAGCCTGGCATTTCTACTGACAGGAAAGGTGGGAGTCTGTAGCTGAATTAGAACCCTGTGCTCACAATGGAAGGAATTGTTCACTGGCCTTCTCCAAAAATGCACACCATTATGCCTGTGAAGAAACGGCCCGGGATATCACTGCCCCACCCCTTGCTGTGTGCCAGACCTTTTCTGTTTCTATTTTCTCTTGCCCACACCATCTCCCTTCTCATAATTCTTCTTCCCCACAGCATCTCGTAATTTCTCTCCTAACTCATAATTATAGTCAACTTTTTCAGTAACCCTTCTCCTCCCTTGATACTACTATCAAGACAGACTGTAGTTTTATTTGGAGAATGAATTAAGTTCACTTGCATAGAAAATCTCTGAAAAATAATAATAATAGTGGAAATTGTTTGTAAAGTCCAAGTACGAATGAGGTAAAAGAGTTTTGGAGAAGAGCCTTATAGTTGAAAGGGTTTTTGAGTTGTTTTAACTGTTGTTGGATATAGTTCTAGCAATAACTTTAAATAGGAGTAGGCTCACAAATGGATTGATAATGATCTAAGCATTTGGAGGAGGGACTGATGAAGGATTGATTTTATTTTTTGGCAAAACTACAGATAGGATGAAATTGTGGATGAATCCATGCTGCAAAGCAACAGGTAATGGGAGAGTTTGTTACAATGTTTAAGATCCTAGGAGCTGATTAAGCTTTTATTATTGCATTATTTTATACAAGAAGCTCATGTAAACGAACCCAAATACAAAAAAATTAAGAAGCACGTTGTTTTGAAAGATTTCCGCCTTATGTAGATGTTGTCAATGTCTATTAACCATCCACTGGGCTGCATTCAATGCAGAAAGCAAGTAGATTTGACCTTGGCCACCCTGAGACTGCAGTGAAAATGTCTCCGCTTTGATGACCCTCCTCATTCTTCCTTTCACCCTCACTTCATCCTGAAAAAAAAATGACTTCTTTCAAATTTCTTGTACTAAAAGAAAATGAGACTTAATTCATGGTTCACTAGAGAACCCCACACAGTCACTGTGCAAGCACCCTGCCAAGGCAGAGGAAGGAAGGTTAGGCACTTTGGGGCTTCTTGGTTTTTTGGAGGTTAAATGTCTGTTTTGCTTTCACTGAAGTAATGAGAGGGATTGTTGAGCTCCACATTTTGAAAAGAGTCATATGGTTCTCTTTAAAATAGCAGGACTTTGATAGTTTGGTTTTCTTGTTTGGTTTTTTGGGGTTTTGTTGTTGTTTACTTTTTTAGTTCTCTGATTGTGTGTCCCAGATGGTCACCTGGAACTAGTCAGTGTTCCCAAACCTCCTGATGATTCACCACATCCTTTAACTGAGATGCTAACAGAACCCACTCATCACAGGTGATGACACTGGCTTTTTAAAAGGTGAATTGAAGGACGCCTGGGTGGCTCAGTGGGTTAAGCCTCTGCCTTCGGCTCAGGTCATGATCTCAAGGTCCTGGGATCGAGCCCCGCATTGGGCTCTCTGCTCAGAGGGGAGCCTGCTTCCTCCTCTCTCTCTGCCTGCCTCTCTGCCTACTTGTGATCTCTCTGTCAAATAAACAAATAAATTCTTTAAAAAAACAAAACAAAAAAAAAGGTGAATTGAAAGCCAAAACCATAGCCTGGAGGCTCCAGCCTCTTTTCTTTTATTCACTTTTAAGAATGTAATGAATCCCCACTATGTGCATGGAAGGTCCAAGGGTAAGGTGGTAGGGGCCATCAACGGAAACTGAAAAATGGTGTCTGCCCCTGGGAGCTTACATTTAAATAGCAGAGGCTGGCTTGGTACCCAAAGAGTAGAGAATAAAGTAACAAGTGCTATACTCAGGAGCTAGAAGAAATGCTGTGGGAAGTCAAAGGAGAAGGCAGGATTTTAATAAATGATTGGGAAAGCATTACAATGCAAGTGACATGGAAGTTAGGTCTCAAAGGATTAGTAGAATTTGGACAAAGATGGAGGGAAGAACATTCTCTTACATTCCAGATTTAAAGAATATTATGAGTAAAGGCTTGGGAACAGGAAAGCAAGGGGAAATATGTGGAGTTGGCAAGGGTACTTGTTTAGCTGGGGCCTCGGAGAGGTACAGGAAGTCCAAAGACATAAGGCTGGAAAAATGAGTGGGAAATTGTTGGGATGGCTGCTTCGGGGAGAGGGAATAGAGGAATAGATGGGAATGTCCTCTTTTAACTTTATATGCTTTCATATTGTTTTAATTTCTTACCATGTTATGAAAACCCTTGACTGCCATGCCAGGGAATTGCCTTCCTCAAGTTGCAGGGAACCACCAAGACAGAGGGGGCATGGTGATAGCTATACTCTAGAAGGTATTTGTGGAAGAAATCTTTAGAGTGTCTTGGAGAGGAGATGCCTGGAGATGTGAGTAAATGGTTTAGGAAATAAAATAGTCCAAGGTGGGAGTGATGGAAACAGAAGAGGCAAGGGCACGAAGAGATAACAATGGAGGGAGCCCACAACAGTTCTCCATGGCATAAACAACTCTTTCTTCTCCCTCTTCTTGGTTTTCCCAGTTCTGGCATTGAGAATGCAGCCACAGGCATGGCCAGGAGAACAGGAAAGCTAGAGCTTCTCTGGCATGCTGCATCAAACCTGGAGTCCATTCCTTAAGTTTGCTTTACCCATGTTCAAAGGATTGCTCTCTGGACCAATGGCTTTTGTTACAAAGGTTTAATATACCCCCATCATCACTAAGTTAAAAAAAAAAAGAGCTCAAAGAGAAATTGATAGAGCAAAACTCACCCATAAAACCAGAGAAAAAGAATAGAGATTAGATTTTTCTAAGATCCTTTCCAACTTGCTTTGTTGTAAGCCTTAGGCACAAAGGTTCACCTCTTGCTTTTCTTTCTTTTTTTTTTAAAGTGGTTTACATTTTAATTTTTTAAATTAACATATAATGTATTATTGGTTTCATACGTACAGGTCTGTGATTCATTAGTCTTATATAATACATCATTACATCTTATGCCCTCCTTAATGTCCATCACCCAGTTACACATCCCTCCACCCATCTCCCCTCCAGTAACCCTCAGTTTGTTTCATATGTTTAAGAGTCTCCTATGGTTTTTCTCCCTCTCTGGTTTCATCTTATTTCATTTTTTCCTCTCTTTCCCTATGATCCTCTGTTTTGTTTCTTAAATTCCACATATCAGTGAGATCATATGATAATTATCTTTCTCTGATTGACTTATTTTGCTTAGCATAATACCCTCTAGTTCTATCTACATTGTAGCAAATGGCAAGATTTCATTTTTGATGGCTGAGTAATATACCTATATATTATATGTAATATATAGGCATAAAGAAGATGTGTTATTTATATAACACATCTTCTTTATCCAGTCCTCTGTCAGTGGACATCTGAGCTCTCCCATAGTTTGGCTATTGTGGACCTTGCTATTATAAACATTGGGGTGCAGGTGCCCCTTCAGATCACTACATTTGTTGCTTTTCAAACCTCTCATGCTCCATCTTACCCTCTTTTTTGGAACTGACCACACTTTTGCCTTGCATTTCCCTATAAATGCAATTAAAGAGATGGTCAGTAAATAGATCATTGCCTTCTCTGTAGCTCCATGGCCAATCTCACTTCTGCAGGGCACAGTATTGAGGTTACTCTGAGCACTATCTCTGAGAAATGCATCTTTGCATCCCTCCTATTTGAAGGGTCCATAGATTGGATGAAATGAATACATGATGTCCAAGAAAGAGAAAGAGAAGAGAGAGAAACTAAGAATAGATCTCTGCTTTAGGTTTAAAATCAAGGCTTACCCCCATTTCCATTTATTTTATCTGATAATCTTTGTGATTCCAAAAAGGTCTTCAAACCTAAAAAGTGAACAAATACAAGTCAGTGTGTTTTTTAAAGGAAAGCAGCATGGCCCTAGATGGGACTCAACTATCTTAGAAGTCATCATCTATGCACATCTCAGGAATTTTTGATCTAGTCAGGGAGATAAGTAGGTAGATAGCTGTTTTTAGTATAATGAGAGTCTTCAAGAAAGGGGACTGGAGATTTAAGGATTCCTCCAGAACTGTAGCCTAGTCGACCATCAGTTCCATATTATTAGGGGGAACAGTTTTGTCGGGAGGGGGAACACAGATTCTGAATATGGGGAGGAATCAAAGAACTAGAGGTATCAAAGAAGCAGTGTTCTATTGCCTATGGACATTAAAATTGCTGAGTTAGGTATGTAGAGGAAGACCATGGCCCAATACCCAAGTGCTCAGTAAAATGACTAAAGCAGAGAACTGCTGATGGCAGTAAGAAAGAGAGGGTAGGGGAGCCTGGGTGGCACAGTGGGTTAAAGCCTCTGCCTTCGGCTCAGGTCATGATACCAGGGTCCTGGGATCAAGCCCTGCATCAGGCTCTCCACTCAGCAGGGAGCCTGCTTCCTCCTCTCTCTCTGCCTGCCTCTCTACCTCTCTGCCTGCCTCTCTACCTACTTGTGATCTCTGTCAAATAAATAAATAAAATCTTTTAAAAAAAAAGAAAGAAAGAAAGAAAGAGAGGGTAGAAGAAGCTGTAGCCAGATGGAATGAGCCTGAATGGGGAAAGGTTTGCCTACATTGTATTTTTGCTTGTGTGTTTATTTCCATTAGCATGAGTGAATATTATTCTAGAGTCACCAAGAGAAAGCAGATAAAATGAAGACCAACATCCTCATTTCCCTACTTGGTTGTAGGAAGATTCTTATTCTGAGATAATGCCATCTTCCTTACCTTGCCCTGAAGTTCAGGGTGAAAGGCTGTATTTCTATTCCATTACATCAATAGAGTAGATAGAATATTGCCTGCTCAACAAATTGATTCTTCTAATAGGAGGGACACCTTCAAATCTCCTTCAAAGCTTGCTACAAAAAGGGACAGCCTCAGGCCTGGTAGAGGACCCAAACCAAACAACCATGGAAGACCAGTTGCCCAAAGTGATATACTTGTATGCAGCAAAAAGTTAGTGATGGTTCTGGGCCTGGGAACCCTATCTTTTGGCTCTAGGATAAAGGATCATAAATATGAAGATTGGATCAGAACACAGGTCATTTTCATTTTATTAAACATTGCATTCAAAAAATAATTTTTCTGCTGATTATTTAGAGCTTGGGCTTCATTCTCCCATATACAGGGAGGTTGGGTTTCCTGGAAAGCAAAGTCTCAGCCAGGTGTTTATTAGAGAGGGCCCTTAGGACCAACAGCTATGGACGGGAGAAGAAGAATGCAGAACATGGCAGAGGGAGAGGCTGAGTCGTGATGCAGTACTGACAAAGTTTTCAAGGGCTCGGACACTGAACAGGTCCTTCAGAGTTGTCCAAAGTTGAGACAATGGGACAGGCCTTTCTACCTTCATGATGATCAGTCACTGGATGTGGGCTTACCCCTAGAAGGAGGCAAGGCTTTGAATGAGGTAGTTTTCTTCAGCTGAGAAAATCTCCAAATTGGGTTGACAATTGACAACTTGCTGCTAATGTACTTAGGAGCTAGAGGAACAAGTCCTTCATTCTTGTTTTTCACCCTAAATTTTATTTTCATCACCCCACACCCCCCATGTCTGGGAATCACCAATCTATTCTCTGTATCTAAGAGTTGTTTGTTTTTATATTCCACATATAAGGGAGATCCTACAGTATTTGTCTTTCTCTGAATTATTTCACTAAGCATAATGCTCTTGAAATCAGTCCATCCATGTTATCACAAGTGGCAAAATTTAATTGTTTTTTGTGGTTGAATAATATCCATATCTATCTCACAGTTTCTTTATCCATTCATTATCAATGGACACTAGGTCATTTCCATGTCTTGGCATTGTAAATAATGCTACGATGAACACAGAGATGCATAGATCTTTTCAAATTACTATTTTCCTTTTCTTTGGATCAGTACCTAGAAGTGGAATTGCTGGACCATATGGTAGTTCTATTTTTAGTTTTTTGAGGAACCTCTACACTGTTTCCCATAGTGGCAGCACCAATTTATATTCCTAGCAACAGTGCACAGGGGGTCCCTTTTCTCTACATTCCTGCCAACACTTGTTAATTCTTGTCTTTTTGATAATAGCCGATATCACAAATGTAAAGCAAAACCTCATTATGTTTTTGATTTGCATTTCCCTAATGATTAAAGAGGATAAGCATCTTTTCATGTGCCTGTTGACCCTCTATATGTCTTCTTTGGAAAAACGTCTATTCAGATCTTCTGTTCATTATAAACTGGGTTGTTGAGGGTTTTTTGTTGCTGTAGTTTTGTTTCATTTTGCTTTTGAGTTGCATGGGTTCTTTATATTTTGAATATTAGCCCCTTGTCAGATACATGATTTGTAAGTATCTTCTCCCATTCAGTGGTTTCCCTTTTCATTTTGTCGATTGTTTCCTTTGCTGTGCAGAAGCTTTTTTAGTAGGATGTAGTCCTACTTATTTATTTCTGCTCTTGATGTCGGATTCATAAATTCTTACTGCCTTCTAGGAGTTTTATGGTTTCAGGTCTTATGTTCAAATCTTTAATCAATTTTGGGTTAATTTTTGTGTACATTATAAGATAGCAGTCCAGTTTCATTCTACTTTATGTAGCTGTTCAGTTTTCCCAGCACCATTTATTAAAAAGACTGTCCTTTACTCATTCCATATTCTTGTCTCCTTTGTCATTAATTAATTGGCCATGTATATATGGGTTTGTTTCTGGGATCTTTATTCTATTCCATTGATCTATATATCTGTTTTTATTCTGATATCACACTGTTTTCATTATTATAGCTTGTAATATAGTGTGAAATTGGGGTGCACAATGCCTTTAACTTTGTTTTCCTTCTTAATATTGCTTTGGCGTGTGTGTGTGTGTGTGTGTGTGTGTGTGTGTGTGTGTGTGTGTGATTCCATAAATTTTATGACTGTTCAGTTTTTTTATTTTTATTTTTATTTAAATTCAATTAGGCAACATATAGGACAACATTAGTTTCATATACAGAGTTCCATAATTCATCAGTTGCATGTAACACCCAGGGGTCTGGGTCATGTGCCCTCCTTAATGCCCATCACCCAATTACCCCATCCCCCCACCCGAGTTCCCTCTAGCAACCCTCAGTTTGTTTCCTATAGTTAAGAGTCTCTCATGGTTTTTCTCCCTCTCCAATGACTTCCCATTCAGTTTTCCCTTCCTTCCCCTATGATCCTCTGCATTGTTTCTTATATTCCATATATAAGTGAAACCATATGATAACTGTCTTTCTCTGAATGACTTATTTCTCTTAGTGTAATACCCTATAATTCCATGCATGTTGTTGTAAATGGTAGGTGTTCATCCTTCTGATGGCTAAGCAATATTCCATTGTATATATATACCACACCTTCCTTATCCATTCATCTGTCGATGGACATCTCGCCTCTTTCCATAGTTTCACTATTGGGGACATTGCTGCTATGAACATTGGGGCACAGGTGACCCTTCAGATCAATACCTTTGTATCTTTGGGGTAAATACCTAGTAGTATAATTGCTGGGTTGCAGGGTAGCTCTAATTTCAACTTTCTGAGGAACCTCCATACTGTTTTCCAGAGTGGCTGTACCAGCTTGCATTCCCACCAACAGTGTAGGAGGGTTCCCCTTTCTCCACATCCTCACCAGCATTTTTTGTTTCCTGGCTTGTTAATTTTAGCCATTCTGACTGGTGTAAGGGTATCTCATTGTGGTTTTGATTTGTATTTCCCTGATGACAAGTTATATGGAACATTTTTTCATGTGTCTGTTGGCCATTTGTATGTCTTCTTTGCAGAAATGTTTGTTCAGGTCTTCTGCCCATTTCTTGACTGGATTATTTGTTTTTAGGGTGTTGAGTTTGATAAATTCTTTATAGATCATGGATATGATGAGCCCTATATCTGTATGTCATTTGCAAATATCTTCTCTCATTCCATAAGTTGCTTTTCAGTTTTGTTGACTGTTTCCTTTGCTGTGCATAAGTTTTTTATCTTGATGAAGTCTGTTTATTTCTTTGCACAATTCCATTGGAATTTTGATGTGGATTGAATTAATCTGTAGATTGCTTTGAATAGCATGAACATTTTAACAATGTTGATTTTTCTAGTCAATGAACTAGACTGTGTGTTCTTCAATTTCTTTCATTATTTGAGTGTTCTTCAATTTCTTTCATTAATGTCTTGATAGTTTTCTATATATAGGTCTTTCACTTCCTTGGTTAAATTTATTTCTAGATGTTTTATTCTTGAAGTTCTTCATTCTTGAAGGGGTATCTGGAGGGCACATCACAGTATCCATCAAAGATATTAAGTTTTCTAGGATATCCAAAATATCAATGTAGTGCTTAATTTGCTGAATTATGTTACTTACAGCTCATAATGTCACTTTATAATAGTATGACTCAGAAAGCTAAATAAATATAATTGTTTTATCCAATCACTGTTTTTAGCATTGTTATTCTACATTCCTACTTGGGGTGTCAAAAACACATGCCCTTTCGCTCTGGCAGCAGAGGAACAGAATCATGCTCTCGCTCTCTCTCTCTCTCTCTCTCTCTCGCACACACACACACACAGACACACACACAGACACACATACATGCATTCATGTGCACACATGCATATCCATGCAAAGTCTTACCCAGACTTTGGCAATAAAACATTACTTTTTCACCAATTGTGTATTTGCTTTATAAAACACACAAAGTACTGTGCTATTCTAGATGATGTGGAGAATATAAGGTATTCTACTACAGAGGCTCTGGGAAACATGAAGGACTATTGTTGGCTTCAGGATCAGTGGCTCTTATTAATTCATTTAGTAAACATTGACTTGAAGCTATGTACCAGTTATTATGCTAGGTGAATGAGCCGCAGTACCTGTTAAAGTGTTTACAATCCAGAAGAGGACCCGTAGTGAACATGCACAGAGAGTGCCATGGGACGTGGAAGAGGAATGGTCAACTCTTTCTGGGTAGCTTCAGGAAAACTTGTATGGAAGAAGTGGTACTTGAAAAAAATCTTTAAAGAATTCACATTTATGTCTGGCAAACTGAATAGAGGGGGAAGCAAAAGGCAGAGCACCTTGGAAACTTCTCAAGCAACAGCATGGAGATGTGGAACATAGTATGCTTGTGATGGTTCAAGCTTTTGGTTTGGCCAGACTGTAAAGTTTGTGTGAACAGGATCATGTTTACCAAGAACTAAAGATAAAGAAGGAGGAGCTCATGAGAAGCTTAAAAGCCATGCTTCTAAATTTAGAACTTAATTGTCCTGGCAGTTAGGAGCTTTATATAAAAAAAGATTATATAGCTTTAAAAAAAGATTTTTATTTATTTATATTAGAGAGAGAGTATGAGTGGTCCCCACCGAGTGGGGAGCCTGACACAAGGCTTGATTGCAGGACCTTGGGATCATGACCTGAGTCAAAGGCAGAAACTTCACTGACTAAGCCACCCAGGTGCCCCCATTATACCTTATGTTTTTTAAACATTTTTTAAATTTATTTTCAGCATAATAGTATTCATTGTTTTTGCACCATACCCAGTGCTCCATTCAATCTGTGCCCTCTCTAATACCCACCACCTGGTTCCCCCAACCTCCCACCCCCCCCACCTCTTCAAACCCTTCGGATTGTTTTTCAGAGTCCATAGTCTCTCATGGTTCACCTCCCCTTCCAATTTCCCCCAACTCCCTTCCCCTAACTCCCCATGTCCTCCATGCTATTTGTTATGCTCCACAAATAAGTGAAACCATATGATAATTGACTCTCTCTGCTTGACTTATTTCACTCAGCATAATCTCTTCCAGGCCCGTCCATGTTGCTACAAAAGTTGGGTATTTATCCTTTCTGATGGAGGCATAATACTCCATAGTGTATATGGACAACATCTTCCTTATCCATTCATCCGTTGAAGGGCATCTTGGTTCTTTCCACAGTTTGGCGACCGTGGCCATTGCTGCTATAAACATTGGGGTACAGATGGCCCTTCTTTTCACTCCATCTGTATCTTTGGGGTAAATACCCAGTAGTGCAATTGCAGGGTCATAGAGAAGTTCTATTTGTAATTTCTTGAGGAATCTCCACACTGTTCTCCAAAGAGGCTGCACCAACTTGCATTCCCAACAACAGTGTAAGAGGGTTCCCCTTTCTCCACATCCTCTCCAACACATGTTGTTTCCTGTCTTGCTAATTTTGGCCATTCTAAGTGGTGTAAGGTGATATCTCAATGTGGTTTTAATTTGAATCTCCCTGATGGCTAGTGATGATGAACATTTTTTCATGTGTCTGATAGCCATTTGTATGTCTTCATTGGAGAAGTGTCTGCTCATATCTTCTGCCCATTTTTTGATATGATTATCTGTTTTGTGTGTGTTGAGTTTGAGGAGTTCTTTATAGATCCTGGATATTAATCTTTAGTCTGTACTGTCATTTGCAAATATCTTCTCCCATTCGTGGGTTGCCTCTTTGTTTTGTTGACTGTTTCCTTTGCTGTGCAGAAGCTTTTGATTTTGATGAAGTCCCAAAAGTTTATTGTGGCTTTTGTTTCCTTTGCCTTTGGAGACATATCTTGAAAGAAGTTGGTGTGGCTGATATCGAAGAGATTACTGCCTATGTTCTCCTCTAGGATTCTGATGGATTCCTGTCTCACGTTGAGGTCTTTTTGAAAAATCCAGAACACAGCAGCTGTCTCTATACCTTAAAGAACTGGAAAATCAACAACAAATCAAACCAACTCCACACACAAGAAGGGAAATAATCAAGATTAGAGCAGAGATCAATGAGGTAGAAACCAGAGATACAGTAGAATGTATCAATGAAACTAGAAGCTGGTTTTTTGAAAGAATCAATAAGATCGATAAACCATTGGCCACACTAATCCAAAAGAAAAGAGAGAAAGCCCAAATTAATAAAATTATGAATGAAAAGGGAGAGATCACAACTAACACCAAGGAAGTACAAACAATCATCAGAAATTATTATCAACAGTTATATTCCAATAAGCTAAGCAACCTAGATGAAATGGATGCATTCTTGGAAAACTGTAAACTCCCAAAATTGAACCAGGAAGAAATCGTCAACCTAAATAGACCGATATCTAGTAACGAGATTGAAGCAGTGATCAAAAACCTCCCAAAAAACAAGAGCCCAAGACCTGACAGATTCCCTGGGGAATTCTACCAAACTTTCAAAGAAGAAATAACACCTATTCTCCTGAAGCTGTTTCAAAAAATTGAAGCAGAAGGAAAACTTCCAGACTCTTTTTATGAAGCCAGCATTACCCTGATCCCCAAACCAGGCAAAGAACCCTACCAAAAAGGAGAATTTCAGACCAATATAATTGATGAATATGGGTGCTAAGATTCTCAACAAGATCCTAGCAAACAGGATCCAACAGCACATTAAAAAGATTATCCACCATGACCAGGTGGGATTCATTCCTGGGCTACAAGGATGGTTCAACATTCACAAATCAATTAATGTGATAGAACAAATCAATAAGAGAAGAGAGAAGAACCACATGGTCCTCTCAATTGGTGCAGAAAAAGCATTTGACAAAATCCAGCATCCATTCCTGATTAAAATGCTTCAAAGTATAGGGATAGACGGAACATTCCTGGACTTCATAAAATCTATCTATGAAAGACCCACAGCAAATATCATCCTCAATGGGAAAAAGCTTGCAGCCTTCCCGTTGAGATCAGGAACACGACAAGGATGCCCACTCTCACCACTCTTGTTCAACATAGTATTAGAAGTCCT
>NW_019154101.1:8838540-8888359 GCF_002288905.1 Enhydra lutris kenyoni
ACAGAAAGGGAAATTAGAGAATCGATTCCATTTACTATAGCACCAAGAACCATAAGATACCTGGGAATAAACCTAACCAAAGAGGTAAAGGATCTGTACTCGAGGAACTACAGAACACTCATGAAATAAATTGAAGAAGACACAAAAAGATGGAAGACCATTCCATGCCCTTGGATCGGAAGAATAAACATTGTTCAAATGTCTATACTGCCTAGAGCAATCTATACTTTTAATGCCATTCCGATCAAAATTCCACCAGTATTTTTCAAAGAGCTGGAACAAATAATCCTAAAATTTGTATGGAATCAGAAGAGACCCCGAATCACTAAGGAAATGTTGAAAAACAAAAATAAAACTGGGGGCATCACGTTACCTGATTTCAAGCTTTACTACAAAGCTGTGATCACCAAGACAGCATGGTACTGGCATAAAAACAGACACATAGACCAGTGGAACAGAGTAGAGAGCCCAGATATGGACCCTCTACTCTATGGCCAAATAATCTTCAACAAAACAGGAAAAAATATACAGTGGAAAAAAGACAGTCTCTTCAATAAATGGTGCTGGGAAAACTGGACAGCTATATGTAGAAGAATGAAACTCGACCATTCTCTTACACCGTACACAAAGATAAACTCAAAATGGATAAAAGACCTCAACGTGAGACAGGAATCCATCAGAATCCTATAGCTTATTTTTAATTAACATATAATGTATTATTTGCCCCAGAGGTACAGGTCTGTGAATCATCAGTCTTACACAGTTCACAACATTCACAATAGCACATACCCTCCCCATTATCAATAACCCAGCCAGCCTATACCGCCCCCCCAGCAACCCTCAGTTTGTTTCGTGAGATTAAGTGTCTCTTATGGTTTGTCTCCCTCCCAATCCCATATTGTTTCATTTTTTTCCCTCCCTACCCCCCATGACCTCCCGCCCTGCATCTCAAATTCCTTATATCAGAGAGATCATATGATAATTGTCTTTCTCTGATTGACTTATTTCACTTAGCATAATACCCTCTAGTTCCATCCATGTCGTAGCAACCCATTATAGCTTTTTAATAGGAGAGTAACATGATCTTATTTCTGTTAAGGAAAAATCATTGATGGCAATGTGCTGAGTAAACTGGGAACTAGGGAGAAGGTAGGATGAAGACAGTTGTAGTACTAGCCAAGGTCATAAATGATAAGAGCCTGGATCAAACCACAGTAGGGATTGAAAAGATGAGAAAAGTATTAGGGATACATAGGAAGGAGAACTGGCTATGACTGGTTGGAATGGGGGTGAGATGAACAATCTGGGATGACTCCCAGGTTACCAAGACCATGAGCCATGAAGGGAAACAGGTTTGGAAGGAGGTTCTATTCATTTAATTATGAATACGTTGAGAAGGAGTATGAAATGGGAGTGTCTCAGCTAGTAAATATGCAGTTTCAGGGCTCAAGGCAAGGGGTTAGGGACTTGAATCACTGACTTGTAGCCATGAGAGTGGATTAGGTGGTCCAGAAATTGGTAGCAAGGAAAAAGAAGACAAAAGGGTCAAAGGCAGAACACTTAGGATTCCCTATATTAATGGCGTGGGCTGAAGCAAAATAACCAGCAAAGCAGAACTGTGAAAGACAAGTGAGGTCAAGAGAGAGTGAGATCTCAGAAGCCCCAGCAGAGTTTGTGTTCCAAGGAGCTGGATGTGGTTAACAGTGTTGGATGTTGCAGAGAGGTCAAGTTAGATGAGAACTGCACAGTTGACTGGATTTGGATGGGAAGTGATCAGTGACTTTTGCCAAAGCACTTTCAAAGAGTGAGGGAGCAGAAAGCTCACTGTACCAGATTGAAGAGTGGGAGGAGAGGAAGTGAGGCAGAAATAGTCACAGAGATCATTGGAAGTGAAAGAATTTTGAGGCTAGCATTGTTAAATGGAGTTTCTTTGTGGGTGTTGAAGTCATTTAGGATATTGGCAGGAAATGGGATGGAAAGGAAAACTGTGAGCCAGGAGCCCAAGTTCTGCTTAGGGTAGCTGAGTGGTTTGTTCACTCTTTAGACCAATATATACCTTAAGTTGCAGCATCGGAGAGAGTGGGTAGCAGGACCAAATGGCACAAATCACAGAGGAGGAAAGATCTGCACCTTGATGTTAAAAATAGTGATTTTGAAATGGTACTGTTGACTCAGAAAAAGGCCACACTGTCTCTGGCCCTTCCAGTATTTACACTAGAGCAGAATGAACATCCTCCACTTGAGAGGACTTCAGATAAGTCAGTATCCTCGAAGGAAAGGTCCGTTTTCACTAAAAAGAAAGAGCTGAAGAGGGTATTCCATAAAAATGATGAGCACATGGGAGAGCTTAATTTACAATAAATGTGGGGTCCGGAGAGCAGAGTAGGACAGGTTCGCAGGGAGGCCAGCAGTGGAAGGGGGAATGGGTGGAATGACATTGAGGTAGGGTAAGGAAGTAAAGAATAATAAGTGAGATGACAATTGCCTGCAGGGGCTTGCATTTTGTGGGTGGCCAAAGATGATAGGGATAGAAGTCATGGTAGGATTGATTATCCTTGAGGCTACAGGCCTCGGAAGTGTGGCAGATTCAGTCTCTTATTGGTTTTTAAATGATATGCTTCTGATGATTTCCTTTGACATGAACTCTCCCTGGATGATGTTTTGGAATGAGGGTGGGGGCGAAAGATCAGCTGGCTTCTGGAACATTCCACTTCCAGAGAAATACACAGGACCCCCTGAGCTTAGGACAAAGGTGCAGCATGGGAAAGCTTGGAAAGGGACTGGAAATTCTCTGGTAGAGTTTTCCTCACATCATGGAGAGTAGTTTGTACATCTCCCACACATTCTTCTCTTGATGGAGTCCTGGGTGATTCCAGCAGTAGCAGCCACTCTCCTAGTGATGGCGACACTTGCATCAGTGCTAGTTCTGTGGCTTTGTAGATAGGGGTCATTCCTAAGTCAGATACTTAGAATTTTGGTATTGCGTTTCCTAAATTGTAGGCTCCTAAATAGGCCTTGTGTTCGGAGTCCTCCTCAGAGCCCCCTCTGGAGGTAACAGAGAGACACTAAAGCAAGAGAAATAGAATTGAATCAAGAAGATCCTTTTTCTGGTCTGCTTGATTTGGGTCAGGCACAGAGCTGAGAATCTCTAAGCCTCCCATCCGACAAAGTTAACTCTGCCATTTCCCTCTGGCCATCATATAATCAGACTTCCTCTTGCAATGAGAGACAGCAATTGCACAGAACTACAGCATTTGCCTTGACCATGGAGTTTGAGAATGCACCAGCTCTTCCTTTTTCAAATATGGTTTTCTGGGATTTATACCAACAAAGATGGAAATAGTTTCTGTCACTGTATTCAGCAGGGAATGTATTTTGGAAATGTGATAGGTGAACCCTGACTTTATTTGTAGCATATGATCTTTGTAAAACATCTATCAATTGCTCTGACAACACAAGCCAGAATTTACCACTCTGCTCCTACTAGAGTTAAGTTCAGCTGGTTTTCATGTTTATGGTTGTCATTGATATTTACTACCATCAGTCTATAGGTTGAGGAGCAGAGCAGGTGTGGTTACAAAGACCACCTGGGAAACAATGAGCCTTTCTCCACTGTACACGTGAAGTTTGTCTTTTGATTAGACCCTGAGTCATCATTTGAAAAGCTTTTTGTCACCTATTACTCTAACTCTACACCTCCCTCAGCCAGAAAGCTTTACACAGAAACACTAACTACGTCATGCCCTTCAGCTGTATTTCAGGCTGATCTTCCGATTCCCTAATTTCTAGTGATGCTTCTGTGGCTCTGGTAAATTCTTCGCTTTTGGTTATTCTACTTCATTTTGATGAACAGCGATTTCTTGGGACTCCTACAGCCATCCATTTTCTGAATATCTTGAACCTCATAAGCTTGTGTTGAGTACTGTCCCAAAACTGCTAGAAGAGGTGTGCTTCTGGCTGGGATTTCCAGATTTTGGAATAAATAATGCATGATGTTTTAGTGTAAATGTGTTCCAAATAGTGAATGGGACCCGCTTATATGAAAACATTAAGTTTGGTGTTTATCTTAAATTCAAATGTCACTGGGCAATATTGTATTTTACCTGACAACGCTACCCCTGGCCCTTTTCTTTGTTGTAATGTTTCCTTGGTATAAGGGTTCCCAGACAGCCTTTAAGGAACCACTCCAGAAGAGGAATAGGAGATCTGTGTGGGTCCCTTGGCATGCAGGACTGCTGCAGGGTTCTTGTGTTGGTGGGAGTGTGGGGACATGGGAGGGGGCGGAATTGATCTTCATGCTAGCACCAAACACTGCAGTTTTTTATCCTTTGTCCTATAGCTACCACTTTCTAGACTGGTGGAATTCCCAGTTTGTGATCCTAGCAGGAAGACAGGAGGGTTACAATGCCTAGCATCTCTTAAATGTTTGCCTGAGAATGCCTGTCAGTACCTCAAAGGAGGCTTGAACTGTCTAGAACACCTGCTGGGCAGTGTTTCCCAGGAACATTTTTTGCTCCACGTAGAGTTCATCCAATGCTCCTCTACCCAGCTATTTAGTCTTTAGATTTATTGTCAGTGACCAGTACTGGCTCAAACCATGGCATGATAAACTCTGTATCTTGTTGACAGTGTGTTCCTAGAGCCCAGTGATTAGTATACGGTTATTTTTGGAAATGAGGTTTATAACCAATGCTTTCATTAATAATGTAGCTTATTTCTGTTGGAAGTTTTTCAGATGCCCAGAAATACTCTGAACCTAGTTTCCTTAAGCTGAAAAGCCAAAGCAGAGCTATCATAGATAGTACTTTCTTCCAGTGAAGTACTCCCACTCTGACTTGACCATACAGTCAGGACAACCTGTGGGTATTTCTGATAGTCTCAAGGCAGCCACACTTAGAAGCTTCTGTAGCTCAGTTCCGTGCACGATGCCGTAGCTTCTGTGAAGGTGACAGGTATAAATAGGGGATATTAACATTTAACACTGTAGCCTTCCCATTCACTGCATGATGGAAATCATCTCATCGCCAGGCTCCTCTCACCAGTTGTGCGGTTTAGCTGAGTTTACAAATCCCTTTTTAAGAGGTTTATTCCTCTAGAGCTCAACACTGACCATGTGGATGGTTTGAGCAATATTTTGCAACAAGCACATTACTTTACCCACAAGAGTTTAGTGGGAGTCAGACAATGGTTATTCCAAGAAGTGCCTTGTAGCGATGGGCGTGGCCCTCAGGTCTCCTCTAAATGTGATCTAATTGACTTTAAGCACCATCTGGATTTTGAATGTAGGCATGGTATCCTTTTCTTTTTCTTTCACTAGAAATTTATATTTGCAATCACAAGCGAACGCCTGGCATATTTTTCTTACAAGACTGTAGCACATAGTACTTCATATTTCAAGTCCCATGTTGCTTAGTCATTCTCCCATATTACAGTAAAACTCACACTGAGATATGTCACCTTAGAATTTTACAGTCACTGATATGAGAAAGAGAAATTGAGCCTTTTAAACTATTAGTCTGCAATGCTCATCACTTAACTCAAATAACACGGGGTGACTAGATCATTCCGTCAATCACAGCTATGCAAATACATGTCTGCGTACATATACTTTCATGCACGCACACTGCAGATACTCACACAATACACTGTGTACACACACACACACGACACTCACACACAAAACACATGGCATGCACACCAACTCTTTCGTCCTTTGTCGTTTTCTAGTATATCCTGTCCTAGTCTAGTCTTCTTAGTCCATACTAAATTAAGCGAATGTCCTGCCATATTTACTGATCCAGAACTATCTAAATGGTTGATTTACTGACTCATAGGTTAAATTTCAATTTTGTTCCACTCTGTTAAATCTGGCAGCTACTGGGTTGCTGTCCTCTAGCATTTATCTGGCCCTTATGATCTCAGTGAATCCCTCTGACCCACTTTATTCTGTGAACACAAGCAGGAGCCGAACAATATTTGATATGTATGAGATCATGGAAAAATGATCCTCTGCCCTGTGTTTGTGTGTGTGTGTGTGTGTGAGAGAGAGAGAGAGAGAGAGATTTTTCTCACCAAGG
The DNA here is from genome assembly GCF_002288905.1 of Enhydra lutris kenyoni. Lineage (NCBI taxonomy): Eukaryota > Metazoa > Chordata > Mammalia > Carnivora > Mustelidae > Enhydra > Enhydra lutris. The sequence continues at coordinate 8,844,618 of NW_019154101.1, forward strand.
CCCAAGATGGTTTCTGGTAATGCCCTACAGGGAGATAGATAGGATTTAGTGGTCTATTGCTCTCCCCAAACTCATTAAGGTTTGTTAAGCTGATTATGTTAGCCTGGATATACAATAGATAGGCTCTTTTAAAAAAAATTTAAGGAGAAGTAAAAACCTAATTGGTTAGTATATTCATTTCATAACTTCATTGCTCATTACCCCTTCTATTTTAATTAAATATGCTGTGTGAAATAATCAGTTTTTGCCATTAGCAAACAGAGCCCACAGGACCTCATTATCCCAGACTCATCGCTTCTGTGTTCACTTAACCACTTTTCTGGGATAGTTTTGTGGGACAGAAGATTGACTCCAGGATTGAAAACCCCATTTTTTACCAGGCGCAGTAGGTGACAGTGATATGGATGGTATTTTACATGTCCACAGAGGGAAACTCCCATCAGTCTGTGTCACTGACTGTCACAACTCAAATCTGCCAAATGTTAAGATGCGAGATGGTCAGCCGGTCCCTGCTGCAGCCTGGATTCCCAAAATAACTCTCTCTCCTTTCCATGTCCCTAACAGTAGAGACCTCTGGTGGGCGCTAGAGATGCTCTGTCCCAAATATCCTCCTACTCTCCTAAGCTTGAAATCCTGTTAGTTTCAGTTTCCTTGGGGTAAATGGGATAACAACCTTAAGAAGGTTAAGCTAGAAAAATCTATCATTCTACCTTAGTGTGTTTCATTTAGTCACCTCTTTTCTTAGCTAAGATCAATGGAGGTAATCTGAGGAAGCTGCATGCATGGACAGGGTACTTAGCAGTGAGGTCCCATTTTCCAGAAGCCTGGAAAGCCGCACGCTGGCCAAAGGGAGGACAGAGGCACAGTGAGAGAGCGAGGAGAATGAAATAGGCCACTCTGAAATGTGCCTGTTCCTAACTTCCCTTCTCCCAGGGCTCATTCCACATTAGGAAAGAGCAGGAAAGGAGTGGGGGAACCAACCACAGCTGGCTTTGTGCTAACAGGCACAGAAATCTGGGAAGTGTATTATCAAGAAAGACCCCAAATTTGCTGTGTGCAGCCTGTAGGATTTTTGTAACAAATTTTTTGTAACAAAAAAGGATTTTTTAAGTTTCTTATATGTCACATATGGCTGTAACATCCACATAGTTTAGCAAGAATGATGCCATAGAACTTTTAATTTTACAAGTAATACTTACACATATTTTCCTTTAAAAATAATTAAAACCTTACAAGTAGCACTAACTTCCATTTGACAACCCACCCCAATCTCTAAATCCCTACCTCCCCAGATAGAATTGTGTGTATGAGATCATTTTTCTTACTTTTTCTTTATATATATATGTGTGTAATTTCCCCTTTTCTATATATGTATGTATGTACATATATACTTATACATATATGTTTATATTTATAGAGAGATATAAATAATTCAAAATATATAAATAATATAAAATTTTACTTATATAATATATTTTATATATTTAAATGTAAATAGAAATATCTTAAACATAAATATATTTAAATATATAAATAATAGAAATATATTTATATGTTTACTATATATGAATACCTACTTTTATTTATATATAGTAAATCCATAGAGAATATCTAATATTATTTTATGTGAATATATTTGTGTGTTGCTCCATGAATAATTATTCAATATTCAGCAAATGTGAAGTGTCTGTTCTATCCTGAAACTGTTCTAGGTGCTGGCAATTGAATCCTAAATAAAATAAAGATCCTTGCCCTCATGAAACTTTTACTGTAGTAAGTGCTGTCATTCTCGAACTCTTCTTTCACTCCATAATTGTCTTGGAGGTTTATTCATTTTCATACATAAAAATGCACCTCGGTCATTTTAAATGATGCATAAATGCGGCTACATCACATGTGATTTAGACATTCCCACAGTGGTGGAATTATTGTCTTGAAGTTGATTTTTTTTATAAACACATAATGTATTATGTGTTTATATGTACACATATAATATATGTACACATATAATATTTATTATTTACTTATTTATTATGTACAGGTCTGTGAATCATCAGGCTTACACACTTCATAGCACTCACCATAGCACATACCCTCTCCAATGTCCATAACCCAACCACCCTCTCCATAGCCCCCTCCCCTCAGCAACCCTCAGTTTGTTTTGTGAAATTAAGAGTCTCTTATAGTTTGTCTCCCTCTCAATCCCATCTTGTTTCATTTTTTCCTTCCCTACACCCCCAATTTGCTTCTCAAATTCCTCATATCAGGGAGATCATATGATAATTGTCTTTCTCTGATTGACTTATTTCGCTCAGCATAATACCCTCTAGTTCCATCCACGTTGTTGCAAATGGCAAGATTTCATTTCTTTTGATGGCTGCATAGTATTCCATTGTATATATATACACCACATCTTCTTTATCCATTCATATGTAGATGGACATCTAGGTTCTTTCCATAGTTTGGCTATTGTGGACTTTGCTGCTATAAACATTCGGGTGCACGAGCCCCTGCGGATCACTACATTTGTATCTTTAAGGTAAATACCCAGTAGTGTGATTCCTGGGTCGTAGGGTAGCTCTATTTTCAACTTTTTGAGGAACCTCCACGCTGTTTTCCAGAGTGGCTGCACCAGCTTGCATTCCCACCAAAAGTGTAGGAGGGTTCCCCTTTCTCCGCATCGTCGCCAGCATCTGTCGTTTCCTGACTTGCTAATTTTAGCTATTCTGACTGGTGCGAGGTGGTATCTCATTGTGGTTTTGATTTGTATTTCCCTGATGCCGAGTGATGTGGAGCACTTTTTCATGTGTCTGTTGGCCATCTGGATGCCTTCTATGCAGAAATGTCTGATCATGTCCTCTGCCCATTTCTTGATTGGATCATTTGTTCTTCAGGTGTTGAGTTTGATGAGTTCTTTATAGGTTTTGGATACTAGTCCTTTATCTGATATGTCATTTGCAAATATCTTCTCCCATTCTGTCAGTTGTCTTTTGGTTTTGTTGACTGTTTCCTTTGCTGTGCAAAAGCTTTTGATCTTGATGAAGTCCCAATAGTTCATTTTGCCCTTGCTTCCCTTGCCTATGGCAATGTGTCTAGGAAGAAATTGCTGCATCTGAGGTCAAAGAGGTTGCTGCCTGTGTTCTCCTCAAGGAATTTGATAGATTCCTTTCTCACATTGAGGTCTTTCATCCATTTAGAGTCTATTTTTGTGTGTGGTGTAAGGAAATTGTCCAGTTTCATCTTTCTGCATGTGGCTGTCCAATTTCCCTAACACCATTTGTTGAAGAGACTGTCTTTTTTCCATTGGACATTCTTTCCTGATTTGTCAGAGACTAGTTGACCATAGAGTTGAGGGTCTATTTCTGGGCTCTCTATTCTGTTCCATTGATCTTTGTATCTGTTTTTGTGCCAGTACCATACTGTCTTGATGATGACAGCTTTGTAATAGAGCTTGAAGTCTGGAATTGTGATGCCATGAACTTTGGCTTTCTTTTTCAATATTCCTTTGGCTATTTGAGGTCTTTTCTGGCTCTATATAAATTTTAGGATTATTTGTTCCATTTCTTTGAAAAAAATGGATGGGATTTTGCTAGGGATTGCATTAAATGTGTAGATTGCTTTAGGTAGCATAGACATTTTCACAATATTCTTCCAATCCATGAGCATGGAACATTTTTCCATTTCTTTGTGTCTTCCTCAATTTCTTTCATGAGTACTTTATAGTTTTCTGAATACAGATTCTTTGTCTCTTTGGTTAGGTTTATTCCTAGGTATCTTATGGTTTGGGGTGCAATTACAATTGGATTGACTCGTTAATTTCTCTTCCTTTTGTCTTGTTTTGGTGTATAGAAATGCAACTGATATCTGTGAATTGATTTTATATCCTGACACTTTACTGAATTCCTGTACAAGTTCTAGCAGATTTGGAGTGGAGTCTTTTGGGTTATCCACATAAAGTATCATATCATCTGCAAAGAATGATAGTTTGACTTCTTCTTTGCTGATTTGGATGCCTTTTATTTCTTTTTGTTGTCTGATTTCTGAGGCTAGGACTTCTAGCATGATATTAAATAGCAGTGGTGAATGGACATCCCTGCCATGTGGTGAATGGACATCCCTGCTATGTTCCCAATCTTAGCGGAAAAGCTCTCAGTTTTTCTCCATTGAGAATGATATTCACAGTTGGTTGTTCATAGATGGCTTTGGTGATATTGAAATATGTACCGTCTATCCCTACGCTTTGAAGAGTTTTAATCAAGAAAGGATGCTGAAAATTTTAAAAAATAAATTAATTTAAAAAATTAAAAAAATAAAATTGGGTTAGATCTTTTTTTTCCATTTTTAAAATTTTTTTATTTTTATTTTTTTCAGCATAACAGTATTCCTTGTTTTTCCACCACACCCAGTGCTCCATGCAATCTGTGCCCTCTCTAATACCCACAACCTGGTTCCCCAAACCTCCCACCCCCCACCGCTTCAAACCCCTCAGATTGTTTTTCAGAGTCCATAGTCTCTCATGGTTCACCTCCCCTTCCAATTTCCCTCAACTCCTTCTCCTCTCTAACTCCCCTTGTCCTCCATGCTATTTGTTATGCTTAACAAATAAGTGAAACCATATGATAATTGACTCTCTCTGCTTGACTTATTTCACTCAGCATAATCTCTTCCAGTCCCGTCCATGTTGCTAAAAAACTTGGGTATTTATCCTTTCTGATGGAGGCATAATACTCCATAGTGTATATGGACCACATCTTCCTTATCCATTCATCCGTCGAAGGGCATCTTGGTTCTTTCCACAGTTTGGCGACTGTGGCCATTGCTGCTATAAACATTGGGGTACAGATGGCCCTTCTTTTCACTACATCTGTATCTTTGGGGTAAATACCCAGTAGTCTCTTACACCGTACACAAAGATAAACTCAAAATGGATAAAAGACCTCAACGTGAGACAGGAATTCATCAGAATCCTAGAGGAGAACATAGGCAGTAATCTCTTCGATATCAGCCACACCAACTTCTTTCAAGATATGTCTCCAAAAGCAAAGGAAACAAAAGCGAAAATAAACTTTTGGGACTTTATCAAAATCAAAAGCTTCTGCACAGCAAAGGAAACAGTCAACAAAACAAAGAGGCAACCCACGGAATAGGAGAAGATATTTGCCAATGACAGTACAGACAAATGGTTGATATCCAGGATCTATAAAGAACTCCTCAAACTCAACACACACAAAACAGATAATCATATCAAAAAATGGGCAGAAGATATGAACAGACACTTCTCCAATGAAGACATACAAATGGCTATCAGACACATGAAAAAATGTTCATCATCACTAGCCATCAGGGAGATTCAAATTCAAACCACATTGAGATATCACCTTACACCACTTAGAATGGCCAAAATTAGCAAGATAGGAAACAACATGTGTTGGAGGGGATGTGGAGAAAGGGGAACCCTCTTACACTGTTGATGGGAATGCAAGTTGGTGCAGCCTCTTTGGAAAACAGTGTGGAAATTCCTCAAGAAATTAAAAATAGAGCTTCCCTATGACCCTGCAATTGCACTACTGGGTATTTACCCCAAAGATACAGATGTAGTGGGTTAGATATTCTTGTTGGACAGGCCCTGTGAGTATGATACTGTGTCCTTCCTTATCTCTTATTATAGTCTTTGGCTTAAAATCTAATTTATCTGATATAAGGTTTGCCACCCCAGCTTTCTTTTGATATCCATTAGCATGGTAAATTGTTTTCCACCCCTTCACTTTAAACGTGGAGGTGTCTTCGGACCTAAAGTGAGTTTCTTGCAGACCGCATATTGATGGGTTTTGGTTTTTAATCCATTCTTATATCCTGTGTCTTTTAATTGGGGCATTTAGCCCATTTACATTCAGGGTAACTATTGAAAGATATGAATTTAGTGCCATTGTATTGCCTGTAAGGTGACTGTTAGTGTATATTGTCTCTGTTCCTTTCTGGTCTACTACTTTTAGGCTCTCTCTTTGCTTAGAGGACCCCTTTCAATATTTCCTATAGGGCTGGTTTGTTGTTTACAAATTCTTTTAGGTTTTGTTTGTCCTGGAAGCTTTTTATCTCTCCTTCTATTTTCAGTGATAGCCTAGCTGGATATAGTATTCTTGGCTGCATGTTTTTCTTATTTAGTGCTCTGAATATATCATGCCAGTCCTTTCTGGCCTGCCAGGTTTCTGAGGATAAGTCTGCTGCCAATCTAATATTTTTACCATTGTATGTTACAGACTTCTTGTCCTGAGCTGCTTTCAGGATTTTCTCTTAGTCACTAGGGCTTGTAAGTTTTACTATGGGGTGTGAACCTATTTCTATTGATTTTTGAGGGAGCTTCTCTGTGCCTCCTGGATTTTGATGCTTGTTCCCCTTGCAATATTAGGGAAATTCTCTATAATAATTCACTCCAATATACCTTCTGCCCCATTCTCTCTTTTTTCTTCTTCTGGAATTCCAATTATCCTAATATTGTTTCATCTTATGGTATCACTTATCTCTTGAATTCTCCCCTCATGTTCCAGTAGTTCTTTGTCTCTCTTTTGCTCACCTTCTTTATTCTCCATCATTTGGTCTTCTATATCACTAATTCTCTCTTCTCTCTCATTAATCCTAGCAGTAAGAGCCTCCATTTTTTACTGTACCTCATTAATAGCTTTTGTTAATTTCAGCTTGTTTAGATTTTAGTTCTTTTATTTCTGCAGAAAGGGCTTTTATTTCTCCAGACAGCATTTCTCTAATATCTTCCATGCCTTTTTTGAGCCCAGCTAGCACCTTGAGAATTGTCATTCTGAACTCTAGATCTGACATATTACCATACCAATGTCTGTATTGATTAGGTCCCTAGCCTTCAGTACTGCCTCTTGTTCTTTTTTTTGTGGTGAGTTTTTCTGCCTTGTCATTTTGTCCAGATAAGAATATATGAAGGAGCAAATAAAATACTAAAAGGGTGGCAAAGACCCCAGAAAAATGTATGCTAACCAAATCAGAAGAGACCCCCAAATCAGGGGTAGAAGAAAGGGGGTAAAAAGAAATTTAAAAAAGTTTTTTTAAAAAGTATACACACACACACACACACACACACACACACACACACACACACACACATATACATATATATGTATATACATGTACTTTAAAAAATATTTTAAAAATTTAAAAGTACATATATGTGTGTGTGTGTGTGTGTATATATATATATATACACACTGGTGAATAGAACAGAGCCACCCACTTGATTTTGGGTATATTTTGGTCTCTTAGAAGAAACTACCTTCCAAAATTTTAAAGAAAGAAAAAGTTATATCTATGCAAAAATAAGACTGAACACAATGAAGGGATGGAACATGAGTGTAAAGATGAAAATTTTAAAAAAAATTCTAAACAAGGAATTGATAAGTTGGTTGGAAAACGAAAGTGGAGAGAACTTGCTCAGGCTGGAAACTAGAACAAAGCCCTGTGCTAGATTTAGGGTATATTTTGGTCTATTAGAAGAAATTGTAACCCAAAATTTTTTAGAAGAAAAAACTCCAAATGTATACAAAAAATAAAGTTAGATACAATGAAGGATAAAATATGACTCTAATAATGAAGGTTTAAAAAGATTTTTTTAGAAAGGTATTGTTAAGATAAACTAGTTAAAAAACATTAAAAGAGGAAAGAGGAAAAGTTCAAAAAATTAGAATAAGAAAAAAATAAATTAAAAATATTTAACTTTGCAAGACTAAAGAATCATGGGGAGAAAGCCATGAATTCCATGTTTTGCTTTCCCCTTCTCTGGAATTCCACTGTTCTCAGTTTATCAGTGGGCTTGGTCTTGGCTGGATGTTCTTGCTGATCTTCTGGGGGAGGGGCTTGTTGTAATGATTCTCAAATGTCTTTGCTGGAGGTGGAATTGTGCCGCCCTTGCCAGGGACCAGACTAAGTGATCTGCTCAGGTTCACTCTTGGGAGCTTTTGTTCGCTGAACCCTTTCCATAGAGTTCTGGAGGATGGGAATGAAAATGGTGGCCTCCCAGTCTCCAGCCTGAAGAAGCTGAGAGCTCAACGGCCCCACTCCTCAGTGTGCCCTTGGAGAAAAACTGTCAATCCCTCCTGTCTCCCTGGTCTCCGGCCACACTCTGAGCTCACCCGGCCTGTGACCGAGCATTTCTATCTCTGACACACAACCCTGTTTGGCATCTCCAAACCCAGCAGATTCCTGCTGCTATGCTCTTTGGTGGAAGAAAGTGAGTCTCCCCAGACCTGCCACTTGTGGAGTCCCTGCTCAAAGAGCAGTGGCCTGACTGTGCTGCAGATTACAGTTTAAGGTAACCCCAAGCTGAGAGCTCACTCCTTGGCTCCATCTCTGTAGTCGGCTTCCCTGCTCTAATACCTGCAAACTCTGCTACAGTCAGACACCCCTGATCCTTCAGTGACCCCATGGGACCTGAGACCACACTGTCCCCACGAGAGCTCCAGCCCTATTTAGCCTCTGCAGCAATGTCCCTCAGTGGAGCAGACTTCTAAAAGTTCGACTTTTGTGCTCCGTTGCTCCACCACTTGCTGGGAGCTGGCCCCTCCCACCATGGTCTATCTTCCCATTGCTTCAGATTCACTTCTCCAAAAGTCCTACCTTTCAGAAAGTGGTCAGTTTTCTGTTTCTAGAATTGCTGCTCTTCTTCTCTTCAATCTCCTGTTGGGTTTGTAGGTGTTTGGAATGGTTTGATAACTATCTAGCTGAACTCCTTTGACCTGAGGTCATCTCAGTCTGCTCCTCCTCCGCCATCTTGACTCCTCTCCATCATGAAGTTTTGACCTAGCAATAGGCTTTGCTAGATATTTGTTTACAGTTGACTGGCTGTGGGGAGGGCCCCCTTTGCAGCTCTTCTTCCCTATTTGTGGTGGAAGAGATAAAGTAACTGCATCTCCTACATCATTTTATGATGATTTTGTTGGTTGCATCCTGGGTTGTCAGACCAGAAGAACAAGGCAAGAGAAATATTTGAGCGAGTTGGGGAGGGAAAATTTCTTTTTCTCCTTGGGATAATGCATCAAAGGTTTAATGATAGGAATCAAAGTGAGAGCGGTGACCAGGGGAGTAGAAATGAAAGAGTTGTGGCCAGAAACTACTTGTGAAGGATGGCAGTGGGAGAACGCTGGGGGGCAGGGCCTGGATGATAGCAGCAAGTGACCATGATCCATCAGAGCAAAGGGGAGGGGGCCAGTTTTATCCGAGTCCACATCAAACATGAGGAAGGCTTATGTTGGTACTAACCTTCTATTTTTCATCTTCCAGTATGGTTCTTATTCATGACATCACCTAATTCCCTTCTTAAATCCCGCTGAACTAGGAAAGCCTGAGTTCCTGTTTCTAGACATTCGGGTTTGATAAGGATGTGAAAAAGCCCTTCTGTCTGAACAAATAGAATGAGGCTTATGAGAAGAGCTTCAAGTATAGAATGAAATCCAGTCCTCATAATGGAAATATTTTCCTTACCTCATTCTGATCTGCATGCATTTAATGTGCATTATATAGGAAAACTTATTGTCATATCATTAAAGAAAATTAGTAGGTTTCATGGTTTTCTCTTTCCAGTTGAGGCTTCAGAGAGTTTATTATAGATCTTCTTTATCACAGTATAACATAAAAACATGATTTAAGCTTTTCTTTGGTTTCTTCACTTTAATCATCAGTGAAAATAATGATGATTTTTCCATGATTAGTCAAGTGTTGATGTTCAAATTAGTGCTAATACTTTCCATTTGTCTATCTAGTCATTTAACCTGAAAATGGTTAAATCAAATAGTAAGGGGAATTATCTCCAGATAAAAAGTCTTGAGTTTGGATGATTATTTTTGGAAACTTCATCCAAGTATTTTCATAAATGAGATAATCAAATGCGCCTCATGACATCTTCTATGTGAGTATTATATATGGCTTCTATATGTGCTTATTACAAGACAAATATTGGTGGACTTAATTGAAGTTGAATGATTTCATTTTTTGGCATTCCAGAGTTATTCTAAGGAATGCAAAAATTAAATCTTATACACTTTTTTTTTTTTTTTTTTTTTGAGAGAGAGAGTCATGCAAACTGGGGAGAAGGAAAGGGAAAGCGAGAATCCCAAGCAGGCTCCACACTCAGTGCAGAGCTGAACTTGGGGTTTAGTCTCACAACCCTGAGATCATGACCTGAGTTGAAATCAAGAGTCAGACACTTAACCAACTTAGCCACCCGGGCACCCCTAAATCTTACATTTTATATTTATGTTTGCATGTAATTAATAGACATTTTGTGAGCACTTTTGTGTTCTTTTCCAACTCTGTGGCCTGTATGAAAGAGGGTTTTCTTTCAATCTCTGATGTCATTGCTCTGCCTACATGCAAATTCCTGGGGGGAAAAGCCAGTTAGTTCACAGTTGGTACCAGGAAGGGAAAGGACAGGGATTTGCTCCTCATTTAAACCATTTAACCCCCAAGGAAACAGAAGAACAAGAACATTTTTAAAAAGAAAAAAACCTATTGACTTTTTTGTTTTGTTTTGTTTTTTGTTTTTTGTTTTTTGTTTTTACTTGGGATTTTTTTTTCATTTTTTTATTTATTTTTAGCATAACAGTATTCATTGTTTTTGTACCACACCCAGTGCTCCATGCAATCCGTGCCCTCTCTAATACCCACCACCTGGTTCCCCCAACCTCCCACCCCCCCACCTCTTCAAACCCTTCGGATTGTTTTTCAGAGTCCATAGTCTCTCATGGTTCACCTCCCCTTCCAATTTCCCCCAACTCCCTTCCCCTAACTCCCCATGTCCTCCATGCTATTTGTTATGCTCCACAAATAAGTGAAACCATATGATAATTGACTCTCTCTGCTTGACTTATTTCACTCAGCATAATCTCTTCCAGGCCCGTCCATGTTGCTACAAAAGTTGGGTATTTATCCTTTCTGATGGAGGCATAATACTCCACAGTGTATATGGACCACATATTCCTGCTGACTTTTTATATGTTGTACCTCTATATCTAGATAGCCCTTTTGTAAATTCCACTATCAGAGAAGGATCCAGGTTTCCTGGGACCTGAAGTTTATGCATTGATGGGGTAGGGGTTTTTTAAGATTTTTAAGAAAAAAAAGCAAAATTAATTATTCAAATGCAGACATGAAATTGAATATGAAATAATGAAATAATGAGAAAAGAACTATATCATAACACATTATAAATTTTAAAAAGCTAACAAATAATGAAATCCATAAAAATATAGTATTTTAATTAAGTGCTTGACACACTGCTAATACTTTTTCTTTGTATTTTTTACTGCATAATCTTCACTACACATAACCATCTTGTCATATTATTTTCTATAGAAGGAAAAGAAAGATTGTACAATTTATTTTCTAAACATGGTTGGCTGAAACTTATTTCTATTATTGGCAGTTTAGAAAAGATCCTTTCATCTTTGCAGCCTGTCATTGTTAATGTCATGAAAATTGTTAGTATTCTCAAATTTGGGGAAACTCCCATCATGTTTCTTTCATATGCAAGCCATCCCATTTGGAGGAATTGTCTACCTGCACAGACCCATCTCTGTGTTCCTACATTTCAACCTTGTTTCTATCCCAATGCCCAAATCTTCCAGTGCTGGGTGCCACAGAGGATGTTCATATCATAGAATAACCTCCAGAGCCGTATCTTCATGCCAAAGTGCCAGGTGGGTTGGCACAACGAGTGGAAAATCTATTGTTGGAAACTGTTCCTACACCAGAACCACTGGCAATAAGTTAGGCATAAACAGAAGCCACTAAGAACCATGCAGCTATATTATTCTCAAACCCTACTCTAAAACCTCCTTCGTCAGACCCCCAAATGCCAGTAGTCACTCCATTGCTCCAAACTTCCAGACTAGATGGGAAGTGTAATTGAGGGCAAGTCCAAGTGAAAGATCCAGCAGTCTTGACTGATTACAATTAAAATTCCTACCTTTGAAAAATACTAACACCTCCTGGCCATGTGCCCATGCTACCAGGACCCTCTTGGGGGCCCAAGCAAGGGAAGGTCCTAAAGCTTGAGCTTCCTTAGCTTTGGGGCAATGATGCCATGGCATATTTTGAATCACAGTGATCAGGGACCAAGAGAGTAAAGCAGTCAGCCTGCCAGTATCTGCTATTACAGGACTTGGGTGAGCTCAGGCACCCAGAAGTCTGGTAGGGAGGAAGAAGAGGAAATCTGATGCAGATGCCACAGGTACTTGGGGAAGCAAACCTAGCTGCAGGTTGGCTGACCCCAAAAAAGGCAGCTGTGGGAGCTCAAGTGTCATGGTAGACTCAGATGGGAACAACCAGCAGGGAGCCTCCCATTGTGGTATTGAAGAAAGGACATGAGCTCTAGAGTCATGAAGCAGGACTAGAATCTTCATGAATATGTACTCAGTAGCTGTGTCACTTCAGGCAAGTTACTTAGCCTCTCTGAGCCCTACTTCCCTTGTCTTTAAAAATCTACTTTGTTGGGGAGGGGGCCAAAGAACTAATTGGGAAATGAAAACAAAAATATACAAATATGCCTGGCTCATATTCCAAATTTTAGTGTACTTCTTTCTTATAGGCAGGCAAAACTCAGGTCAGAAACCTTCCGTCAATCTTTATCAGCTGTCAATTTGTAGTAAGATCTTAGCCTGTGGTTAGAGGTACAAGAAATAGAAGCCAGTCCTCTAGGCTGAAAGGATCTGTGGGGGTGAAAATGGATGTCAGGGTCCCGGCCAAGGTGAGTGAAGCTCAAGAAGGAACTGCATTCCAGTGGGGAACTGAAGTAGTAGGCAAAGAAACTGAGGTAAAATTCTTTCTGTCATATAGCCTGTGCCCACATGGAGGGAGGAAGGGGAAAAGTGCCCAGGTTCACCACCAGAAACATCAGAACACTGACCAAGGGTAGTAAAATTCACAGCAGAGCACAAGGACTAGGGTTGCTAATGTGCAACCTGCCACAGCCAAGGCAGATATGGGCTGTGAGTGGGAGGCCATGGAGACCGCACACCCCAGTGGGCTACAAAGGAGTGGATGGGCAACTTTCAGAAAACCTGGAAATGCCTGCCTTCTTCATGGCCCACCAGTATCACAAGCACATGAACAAAGGAAGGCAATTAAAACATCCACAAAATCCTGTATTACACATCAAAAAAGAATCAGGACGGAAAGGAAAGTGTTGTGATGAGCACTGGCTATTATATACAACTAACGAATCGTTGAATACTACATCAAAAACTAATGATGTACTCTATGTTGGCTAATTGAACATAATAAAAATAATAATAATGACAATATTGTTTCTAACCACCACCATCCCTTTCATCTCTCTACACAGAAGAAAAGTCCTTTTCTTTATTTCTGATTCTTTATACTGGCTGCTTTGTTACTGATTATAGCATCTGGAACCCATTCTTCAGTCCATTGGTTATCAAACTTTCTCACACAAAGGAACCATCGGTTGGATCTTTGTGGCTGGGCCCTGGGAACCTGCATTGCTAACCCATGGGGCACACTTTGCAAGACTCTCCATCCTGTGCTTAGAGCTCTCCTGACCCCAGTCTTTGTCTTTGTTCCAGTTTTGTTTCTTACCATCTCCCAAGTCCTGGCTCCTAGGAACTAAATTTTTAGACAAAAGTATGTCATATCTGGAGAAAACATCTTTGTCAAAAACATGAGAATTTTCATGGCACCTAGATGGACACCCAAAGAGCAGAACAACTTTTATAAAGAAATTGAAGAGTCAAGTGGTAGGATGTGGCTTCATTGGGGGAGGGGGAATTCCCACTGGATCTGCTTATAACAAATTCACAAACCCTTAGCTCCCAGACCTTTGTCCATTTCCTTCTACTCTTTTCCCTAATGGATTTCAGCCCCTCTCAGAGCCCAGCTACATTCTCTCTGGAGGCAGTTTCCAAATCTCTACCTCTGGCTCTATCCCTGTCTTCAACTCCACACTCCCATCTCTGTTGAGATAACCCTGTCACAACAACAATGACATTTGTCAAGCACTTTTATGTATCAGGCTCTGGGATAACTCTTTTCTTGCCTTATCATTTAATTCTCCCAGAAGCCCCTGAGCTAAGTAACATTGCCCATTTTACAGATGGGAGAACTGAGGCAGAGAAAAGTTAAGTAACTTGCCTCCAGTCCTAACGCTGGTAAGTACCCAGCCAAAATCCCCAAGGTGCCTCAGAACACCCCCTTAGGGAAATGTGTCCAAGTTCAACTAATTATAAATCCCTAGCTCCTCTTCCTGTATTTTTCTTCCTCAGTTAATGACATCAGCAGTGGTCATGGTGGGAAAGCATCTAATTTCAGATTCTTTCATCCCCTAGTTCCCCACTATCGAAGTGGTTATTTATTCTTACTAGTTCTCCCCCCTGAACTCTGGAGACTGCCTCTTCTTTCCCATGCCCTCATCTCACCTGTATGATTGCATCTGGTTTCTTTGTCTCCATTTGTACCATCTGCAATCACTTTCATGCCACTACTGGGTGACCTTCCCACAGGACTGCTGGGATGTCCCTCATCTGCTCAGCTCCTTTCACCATCTTCCATCCCTGACTCATTAGAGTCCATAATTTGAGCACAGGACAACCCCAGGTTCCCTTTCTAACCTCATCTTCCATGTATATCCCACTCTGCCCTTCCCTGACTGAAGCCACCCCAGATGTCATCCCCCATCCCAAATATACATCCACACATCACGCTGCCTCTCCCTAGGTGGGGGCAGGACATCACCAGGCAGTGTTCATCACTGTCTCCCTCATGAACCCACAGCACCGTGCCTGTACCTCTATGAAGCAGTTCCTCATCCTTGCTTGGGAGAATTAATTCACATATCTAACTACTGAACTAAATCGTAAGCACTTTCCAGAGAAGGTGAAACCGATTTTGCTACCTGGAACTTACTATCACCCATTTTGAGGCTATCTAAGGGATGCTGAACAGGCTAAAAGTGGGGATTTCTTCTGAGAAAAACTGACTTTTCTACTGTTGGCCCAAGGAGAGGTGGAGGTGTTTACCCATCTTCTCCATTCAAACTTTCCAGTCCCAGCAAGAATCAGACAGAGATGGCATGCTCAGCTGGGATATTTGCAGAGGTTTTTAAAGGAAGGAAATATTTAAAGAAGTGCACAGGGGAGGGGACCAACAGGGACTTTGGGCTGTTGGGAAACTGTGACCCAGTTGGCCATAAACCAGATATGCCAGGTTCCTGCAGTGGGACACAACCCCATGCAACATGAACCTGCTCCCTTCCCAGGCTTGGGATCACCATTTTGCCATTTCTCATCTGCATGCTTTTCCTCATGTTTCTGCCTCTTGTAATGCCCCTTTTCCTCTTCATTTTAAAAAATTGAGCCAACTTCTCTTTAACTTTCAAGGTTCTGTTTGTGTCATCCCCTCTAGGAAGCACTCCCACACCACCAAGGTGAGCTAGATCATCCTCTCTTGGGTCTCCACTAACCTTACACATGCAGGTCCACCCATCTGGTTAGGAACCTATACCCCATGGTATTCGATTTCTCTAAGGGAGGATCTTAGCCATGCTCAGTGCCCAGCCCACTTGACAGAATTGAATTAAGGTCTTTTGGCCCCAGATTCTTAGTTCTCTCTTTAGCTTCTATCACAGGTTCTATAGCAATAAGTGGTTCCTCATTATTTCCAGAAGCTTTATCAACTATTTTTTAAATAAGGATTTCTTTTTTCCCCCTTCTCTATTTATTTCTTCTTCCATGTGCTCACAGCAGAGGCCAGAGGGCTTGAATATCTAATATTCAATATTCAGTATCCCTTATGTGCTGAGAAGACCACTTTCAGCAAGTGTGCCAGTCAGTTTTTCTCTTTCCAGGTGTTTTAAAAATAATTTCCAAAAATGCAGTTAGAACTCAGCACCCTAGCATCTCTTCTCTGAGAATTTTGCTTAAAGTTATTTATTATAATATTGAGTCTAAACCTGGCATCAGCAAACTATGGCCCACAGCCTATGGCCAGCACCCCACTTTTATAAAGTTTTACTGGATCACAGTCATGTTTATATGTTTGCATGTCTGTGGCTCCTTTCATACTATAAGAGTGGTTTGAATAGACACAACAGAGACCATGTCATATGGCCCACAGAGGAAAAGAAATATTAACTATCTGGCCCTTTCCAAAAGAAATTTGCTGACCCCTGCTCTAAAAGAAATTGTGAAGGAGTCGATATTTGACTGCGGTCATCCAACCTTCTCTTTTCTGTTATAGACTCAATTATTTGAGCACTCATCATTCTGCCCCTCTCTTCACCTTCTAAATTCTCCTCACCCTCGACTTTGCATCTGCTAAGGGAGAAGTGAATGTCTTCTCTGATGAGCTTTGGAATTATCAACAGCTGATTAGGGAAATATTGTGGAGGAAGATGAGGGAACTGTATGGGCCAATATTTTTTAAGTGAGGTCTGTGGCTCAGTTACATCTAAATCATTTGAGGAGCTTTTTAAAATGTAGACTATGCAGGGCCCAGGAATTGAGAGAGAGGAAGGTTCTTGGTCTCAGTCTAGGCCAGGTTTGTCAAAGTGCCAAATCTTGAGCTCCATGTGGACCCTTGGTGAGTGTAGGCCCCCCCACAGGCAAACTGCATTTTTCCAAGTTCCTTATATGACTCTGATGCATCCTGAAGTTTGAGAATCACAGAATTCTTCTTTCTGTAAGACATCCTAGATTCCTAGTTATAGGATAGAAGCTTCCTTTAAAGATAAACAAGAATGAGTTGCAAAATAATTCAGTTGACTCTCTAGAGCACAATCATTTATAATCTACTAGATGTTCATTTACAGAAATCTGGAGAAAAATAGAACAAGGAGAGGGCTGCCTAGTAAAGAGGACAGGGAGAAAAAAATCTGTAAGAACATGAAATAAAAGTTAGGAAACATGAGTTTGGGGCAGGAAGGGGAATAACAGGAGTGAAGGGTTGTCAAAAGTGACTTCAATATGTTTCTTATCTGGAGGTCTGGCCCCATAGGGCCACACAGAAGCTGTCACTATGGTTGAAATTTCTTACTTTTTAATGTATGGAACAAAGTTTTGTTGTAGCCTGCCTTAGGCTGGTGGGAAGGCTCCTTGAACACTGTGCTTTGTGCTAGAATTGGGTGGTAAATGGATCAAATAATCTCTTCCTCTCCAAACAGAGCCACCTGCCTGAGATATTGGGAGGTGAAAAATAAAATCTGGTGATCCCAAGCAACAGGTCTGTCAGAAACCTGCAGTTCTTTAGGTCTTCTTCAGACCTGGCTGATGGCAATGCACTTGAATGGCGTTGACTTTATTTGACAATGATACCAATTTTCATGCAGACATATTTGTTTTTCTTGGATCTGGAAAGTCGTCTTTGAGTAAGGAGTGGTGGAGTGGCGGCATGACTCTAATTCAGTGCATTAGCCACACAAAGCCCGGTGTTGATGTTGGACCCAATCCTGATGCTGACTTTTGGCAGCCTGGCTCCTGTCACTGAGGAACTTACCAAGATTAGAAAAGGGAGTTGATGTAGCATGAGCAGTTTTCCATGTGTCGCGTAGTCCAGCTGCTGCTCTGTGGAGGAGGCACTGAGAACTCCAATTTGCAATCTTCATTTTGTGACCCAAGCAATTATTTTAGCTTGGTGATGGTTTTGTAAATCTGATAGAAGACTTCAACTTTTTAAGCAATTTGATGAAGCACTGTAAGTCAAAGTGGAATTCCTAAATTTGTTAACTTTCTGAAGGATCTCAAAAAAGTAGAGTTCCTGAACATGTTGGCTAACTGAACATAATAAAATAAAACAAAACAAAAAAACATAGATCTATATTAACCCAAGCTCTGGCTCATTTTAGTCATGTAATAACTAAATGTATATTCATCGTTCTGAGCTCAATGTGAAAATGTTAGTAATTTACTGTGTTTAAGTGGCTTCTGTTGATGTTAGGTGGTGAGTTAGTTTCTCCATAAATAAGATTTTCACATATAAATAGATGGTTATCCTAGTGACATGTCAGGATTGAAAATGGGGGGGCCTTATTTTGATCTAAACTTCATTCTTTCAATTGAATCTGAGCAGGAAGACTGGTGTACAAGTGTAGGCTCTGCCATTTACAAGGAAAGAGAAAGTTTCTTAACCCTCAGAGGTTACTGTGAGTCTTAACAACACACATACATACACACACGTGCACGCACACACACACACAAACACACATGTATACAAAGTGTTTAAAATCATGACTGACCAGAATAAGCACTTAAGGAATGTTAGTGACACTGTGACTATTACCGTTACTATGGGAGGCAACTAAGCCTTTTGAGCACATAGTCTAGCTGTGGAAGGCTCTGTCTCCCCTTATGACTTCCATCCATCCTTTGGTTATATGGAAAATGAAGTGTGTTGTGACAGTGATCTGAGGGACTTTAGGTAGATCTCCTTCAGTAGATGGTCCATACTGCAGCCAGAATGTAATGGGCTATGGATTGTATGGGATTTGATGAATCAGAGCAGGCAGCTTACAGGTTTACAGGAAGAAAAATGGACTGTCATCTTGAGGGGAAAGTAGAATCCAAGAAATAATTTGTGATAGAGACCTTTGCATGTGTGGCTCAAGTTTTCACACACCACAGCAGCCTGAGATGAAATAAGTCACATTTGTTTCTCACCCCTACTTCTTATTCTGGGGTCCTCAGCTCCCTGAGAGTATTCCCCTCCGTTAATTGTTAAACTCCATAGAGAGCGTTTCACATTTGCACCCTGCCCATATCATGGCAGCCATTTCCCCCTTTTTCCTGCTCTAGCCTCTTTAGTGCCATTTACTACCCAACCCAGGTGAGGATGTCTCACTTTTATCCTCTGTCGTTAGAGTCCACAAGGCCAGTGCCAATGTTTGCTCCAGTGGTGATACCACTGCTTCTCTTATTTTTTAAATTCTTCCCAGCTTTAGCGAGGTATAATTGACAAACAAAAACTGTGTGTGTGTGTGGTTATAACATGTTGTTTTGATATATGCATATATTGTGAAATGATCACTATAATAAAAACTAATTAACATATCCATCACTTCACATATTTACCTTTATTGTGCATGTGGTAAAGACATTTAAGATCTACTTTCTTAGCAAATATCAAGAATGCAATAGAGTATTATTACCTACAGTCACCATGCTATAGAGCTTATTCATTCTGCATAATTGAAATTTTGAACTCTTTGAATAACATACCTTCAATCCCCTATCCCTTGGCAACTACTATTATGCCTTCTGCTTAATGAGTTTGACTCTTAAATTCTTCATATAAGTAAGATCATGATATGTTTGTCTTTCTTTGCCTGCATTATTTCACTTAGCATAATGTCCTCTAGGTTTGTCAGTGTTGTGGCAAATGACAGGATTTTCTTCTTTTTTAAGGCTACATAATATTTCAGTGTGTGTATATGTGTGTGTGTTTGTGTATGTTTCTCTTCTTTATCCATTGATCCACTGGTAGACACTTGGGTTGTTTCCATTTTTTAGCTATTGTGTATAATGCTGCAATGAAGTGAGGAGTGCATGTATCTCTTTGAAATACTGATTTCATTTTCTTTGGATATCTATACCCAAGAATAGGATTGCTGGATTTTATACAGTTCTATTTTTAACTTGTTAAGAACTTTCATACTTTTTTATAATAGCTGTACCTCCAGTGCTTCTTGAGGCTCCCATCTCTTGCCACTGGTTTAGCCTCTTGGTACTGGGAAAAGGCAGGTTCTGGGTACCACTGCCACTACACTGATATCGTGGGACTCTAGAAATTTTATTGGCACCCATTCTGCTTAACATTTTTGTTAATGAAAGACACAGAACAAAGCTCACCAAAATTACAGATTCATGCCACAATTGTAATTTATAAACATTTATTGAGTGCAAAACACCAGACACTGTGCCAACTGCTGGAGATAAAAAGATGAATTTCAAATGGAATTCACAAGAAGACTATCCAAATTAAAAGAACAGAACTATGGATTAAAACAAACAAAATTAAATGGGATAGAAATAAATGTAAAGTTATGTTCTTAGTATTAGAATGTCAACATTAGAAAAAACATTTAGTTTGGAAAGGAGGAAGTAAAACTACCTCTCTCAGACATGACATAATAGATAATTCTGAAGAATTTACTAAAAAAAAACATTAGAACTAACAAGAGTTCAGCAAGATTGAAAAGTACAAGATTAACATGTAAAAAACTATTATATTTTTACACATTTTGCAATGAGCAATCTGAAAATAAAATTAAGAAAACAATCCCAGGTAGGAAAGTAAACAAAAGAAGGTAGTGTAAAGTGAACAGCAACTCTCTTTAGGGAATCGTGAGAGAGCAGAAGTTCATAATTGAGTCCCTTGGTGCAAAGCTGCAGAAACACAGCTAAACATTGGTCAAGACGGGCTTGACTTTACCTCAGCTCAGGTTGGCTGTTGTTGACAATGGTACTATAAATGTCAGGATTCATATACATCCAGGAAGAATCAAAATAACCTTCCTCGCCATCACTGAGAATTTATAACCACTATCCCATCTTTTTCTTCTGCCAGTGTTTCTGTGTATTTGTGTTTGTCCTGATAGTATATAAATCTTATACTTGGGGTTCTTTTTGACGAGGTTCTTCCTTTTTTTGCTTTAATATATATATATATTTTTTCTCTTGTCATATACTTTTATCAGTCTTTTTGTTTGTCTGTTTTTGTTTGCATACTTCATAAATCTTACCTTGGGGCCCATTTGGGCTGAGCCTTCTCTTTTATCTTCTGTTTTTTTTTCCTGTCTCTCTCTCTCTCTCTCTCTCTCTTTCTTTTTCTTTTCTTTTTTCTCTCATTTGGGTGGGGAATCCTGATTGCTCAGAAGCGTTCCAGGGTGCACCTTGACTGCACCACAGTTGATATATCCAGCTACAACCATTCGGTCATCTCTTACCAAAATGACTAGGAGGAGGAATGCCCAACAGAAGAAAAATACAAAGGATGGGCCTTCTGCAACAGAGCCGATGGCTATCAACATAGACAATATATTGGAAAGAGAATTCAGGCTAACAATTATCCAGGCAATAGCTAGGTTGGAGAAAGCCATGGATGACCAAACGGAATTGATTAGGGCCAAGCTGAAAGCCACCAGGGATGATGTTCAAAATGCTCTCAATGAGTTCCAATCTAATCTAAATTCTCTAAGAGCTAGGGTAACTGAGACAGAAGATAAAATTAGTGATCTGGAGGACAAACAGAGAGAAAGGATCAGGAGGAAGCCTGGAACAAACAGCTTAGAAGACACGAAAACAGAATCAGGGAAATAAATGATGCCATGAAATATTCCAATTTCAGAATTATTGGAATCCCTGAAGGGGAGGAGAAAGAAAGAAGTCTAGAAGTTATAGTGGAACAAGTTCTTCATGAAAATTTTCCCAATCTCACAAATGGAACAAGCGTTCATGTACTAGAGGCAGAACGGTTTCCCCCCAAGATTATAGATTCTCAAAAGTCCCAGAGACACCGAATAGTAAGAATGAAGAATTATAATTGTAGGCAGACCCTCTTGAAAGCAGCTAGGACAAAGAAGCTCCTTACATACAGAGGAAAGCCCATCAGAATAACGTCAGACCTGTCCACAGAGACCTGGCAAGCCAGAAAGGGCTGGCAAGATATATTCAGGGCACTAAATGAGAAGAACATGCAGCCAAGAATACTTTATCCAGCAAGACTGACATTCAAAATGGATAGAGAGATAAAGAGTTTCCAAGACCAGCAAGGCTTAAGAGACTATGCAACCACCAAGCCGACACTGCAGGAAATATTAAGGGGGGTTCTATAAAAGAGGAAAAATCCTAAGAATAGCATTGAACAGAAATATAGAGACAATCTACAGAAAGAAAGACTTCAAAGGTAACATGATGTCAATAAAAACGTATCTATCAATAATCACTCTCAACGTGAATGGCCTAAATGCACCCATAAAATGGCAGAGGGTTGCAGATTGGATAAAACGACAGGACCCATCCATATGTTGTCTACAAGAGACCCATTTTGAACCTAAAGATACACCCAGACTGAAAGTGAAGGGATGGAGAAGCATCTTTCATGCCAATGGGCCTCAAAAGAAGGCCGGGGTAGCAATTCTCATATCAGATAAATTAGATTTTAAACTAAAGACTGTAGTCAGAGATACAGAAGGACACTACATCATTCTTAAAGGGACTATCCACCAAGATGATCTAACAATTGTAAATATCTATGCCCCCAATATGGGAGCAGCCAATTACATAAGAAAACTATTAATCAAGATAAAGAGTCATATTGATATGAATACATTAATAGTAGGAGATCTTAACATGCCTCTCTCAGAAATAGACAGATCATCGAAGCAGAAAATCAATAAAGAAACAAGAGCATTGAATGACACATTGGACCAGATAGACCTCATAGATATATACTGAACATTCCACCCTAAAACAACAGAATACTCATTCTTCTCAAGTGCACATGGAACCTTCTCAAGAATAGACCACATACTGGGTCACAAATCAGGACTCAACCGATACCAAAAGACTGAGATTATTCCCTGCATATTCTCAGATCACAATGCTTTGAAACTGGAGCTCAATCACAAGGAAAAGTCTGGAAGGAACTCAAACACCTGGAAGCTAAAGACCAGCTTGCTTAAGAATGCTTGGATCGACCAGGAGATCAAAGAAGAACTGAAACAATTCATGGAAACCAATGAGAATGAAGACATTTTGGTCCAAAACCTATGGGATACAGCAAAGGCGGTCCTAAGGGGGAAATCATAGCCATCCAAGCCTTCCTCAAAAAAATTGAAAAATCCAGAACACAGCAGCTGTCTCTACACCTTAAAGAAATGGAGAATCAACAACAAATCAAATCAACTCCACACATAAGAAGGGAAATAATCAAGATTAGAGCAGAGATCAATGAGGTAGAAACCAGAGATACAGTAGAATGTATCAATGAAACCAGAAGCTGGTTTTTTGAAAGAATCAATAAGATCGATAAACCATTGGCCACATTAATCCAAAAAAAGAGAGAAAGCCCAAATTAATAAAATTATGAATGAAAAGGGAGAGATCACAACTAACACCAAGGAAGTAGAAACAATCATCAGTAGTTATTATCAACAGTTATATGCCAATAAGCTAAGCAACCTAGATGAAATGGATGCATTCCTGGAAAACTATAAACTCCCAAAATTGAACCAGGAAGAAATCAACAACCTGAATAGACCAATATCTAGAAATGAGATTGAAGCAGTGATCAAAAATCTCCCAAAAAACAAGAGCCCAAGACCTGACAGATTCCCTGGGGAATTCTACCAAACTTTCAAAGAAGAAATAACACCTATTCTCCTGAAGCTGTTTCAAAAAATTGAAGCAGAAGGAAAACTTCCAGACTCTTTCTATGAAGCCAGCATTACCCTGATCCCCAAACCAGGCAAAGACCCTACCAAAAAGGAGAATTTCAGACCAATATCACTGATGAATATGGATGCTAAGATTCTCAACAAGATCCTAGCAAACAGGATCCAACAGCACATTAAAAAGATTATCCACCATGACCAGGTGGGATTCATCCCTGGGTTACAAGGATGGTTCAACATTCGCAAATCAATCAATGTGATAGAACAAATCAATAAAAGAAGAGAGAAGAACCACATGGTCCTCTCAATTGATGCAGAAAAGCATTTGACAAAATCCAGCATCCATTCCTGTTTAAAATTCTCCAAAGTATAGGGATAGAGGCACCATTCCTGAACTTCATAAAATCTATCTATGAAAGACCCACAGCAAATATCATCCTCAATGGGAAAAAGCTTGCAGCCTTCCCGTTGAGATCAGGAACACGACAAGGATGCCCACTCTCACCACTCTTGTTCAACATAGTATTAGAAGTCCTGGCAACAGCAATCAGACAACAAAGAGAAATAAAAGGTATCCAAATTGGCAATGAAGAAGTCAGACTCTCTCTCTTCACAGATGACATGATTCTTTATATGGAAAACCCAAAAGACTCCACCCCCAAACTACTAGAACTCATACAGCAATTCAGTAACGTGGCAGGATACTAAGTCAATGTACAGAAATCAGTGGCTTTCTTATACACTAACAATGAAAATACAGAAAGGGAAATTAGAGAATCGATTCCACTTACTATAGCACCAAGAACCATAAGATACCTGGGAATAAACCTAATCAGAGAGGTAAAGGAACTGTACTCAAGGAACTACAGAACACTCATGAAATAAATTGAAGAAAGACACAAAAATGGAAAACCATTCCATGCTCTTGGGTCAGAAGAATAAACATTGTTCAAATGTCTATACTGCCTAGAGCAATCTATACTTTTAATGCCATTCCAATCAAAATTCCACGGTATTCTTCAAAGAGCTGGAGCACATAATCCTAAAATTTGTATGGAACCAGAAGAGACCCCGAATCGCTAAGGAAATGTTGAAAAACAAAAATAAAACTAGGGGGGCATCACGTTACCTGATTTCAAGCTTTACTACAAAGCTGTGATCACCAAGACAGCATGGTACTGGCATAAAATCAGGCACATAGACCAGTGGAACAGAGTAGAGAGCCCAGATATGGACCCTCTACTCTATGGTCAAATAATCTTCAACAAAACAGGAAAAAATATACAGTGGAAAAAAAGACAGTCTCTTCAATAAATGGTGTTGGGAAAACTTGACAGCTATATGTTCAAGAATGAAACTCGACCATTCTCTTACACCATACACAAAGATAGACTTGAAATGGATAAAAGACCTTACTCAACGTGAAACAGGAATCCACCAGAATCCTAGCGGAGAACATAGGCAGTAACCTCTTCGATATCAGCCACAGCAACTTCTTTCAAGATATGTCTCCAAAGGCAAAGGAAACAAAAGCCAAAATGAACTTTTGGGATTTCATCAAGATCAAAAGCTTCTGCACAGCAAAGAAAACAGTCAACAAAACAAAGAGGCAACCCACGGAATGGGAGAAGATATTTGCCAATGACAGTACAGGCAAAAGGTTGATATCCAGGATCTATAAAGAACTCCTCAAACTCAACACACACAAAACAGATAATCATATCAAAAAATGGGCAGAAGATATGAGCAGACACTTCTCCAATGAAGACATACAAATGGCTATCAGACACATGAAAAAATGCTCATCATCACTAGCCATCAGGGAGATTCAAATTAAAACCACATTGAGATACCACCTTACACCACTTAGAATGGCCAAAATTAGCAAGACAGGAAACAACATTTGTTGAAGAGGATGTGGAGAAAGGGGACTTTACACTGTTGGTGGGAATGCAAGTTGGTGCAGCCACTTTGGAGAACAGTGTGGAGATTCCTCAAGAAATTAAAAATAGAGCTTCCCTATGACCCTGCAATTGCACTACTGGGTATTTACCCCAAAGATACAGATGGAGTGAAAAGAAGGGCCAACTGTACCCCAATGTTCATAGCTGCAATGGCCACGGTCGCCAACTGTGGAAAGAACCAAGATGCCCTTCAATGGACGAATGGATAAGGAAGATGTAGTCCATATACACTATGGAGTATTATGCCTCCATCAGAAAGGATGAATACCCAACTTTTGTAGCAACATGGACGGGACTGGAAGAGATTATGCTGAGTGAAGTCAAGCAGAGAGAGTCAATTATCATATGGTTTCACTTATTTGTGGAGCATAACAAATAACATGGAGGACAAGGGGAGATGGAGAGGAGAAGAGAGTTGAGGGAAATTGGAAGGGGAGGTGAACCATGAGAGATTATGGACTCTGAAAAACAATCTGAGGGTTTTGAAGGGGTGGGGGGTGGGAGGTTGGGGGAACCAAGTGGTGGGTATTAGGGAGGGCACGGATTGCATGGAGCACTGGGTGTGGTGTAAAAACAATGAATACTGTTACGCTGAAAAGAAATAAAAAATTAAAAAAAAAGAGAACAATTCCATTTATAACAGAATCAAAGACAACAAAATATTTAGGAACAAATTTAATAAGGGAAGTACAAGACTTCTCTGAAGATTATAAAAATTATTGAAAGAAATTAAAGATTTAAATAAATGGAAAGGTAGCCCATGCTCATGGATCAGAAGATATAATATTGTTAACATGATAATGCTCCCAAATTAATCTACAGAGGTAAGAAATTCTATCAAAATCTCAGCTGGCTATTTGTAGAAATGACTAGCTCATCCTCAAATTCATATGGAAATTAAGTAACTCAGAATAGCCAAAATGTTCTTGAAAAAGAAAAACAAAATTGGAGGACTCACTACTTCCCACTTCAAAACTTACTACAAAGTAACAGTTATCAAGACAGAATGATATTGGTTTAAAGATAGACATATAAACCAATGGAATAGAATTTATAATCTGGAAATAAACCCATATATCTGGAGTCAATTGATTTTTCAACAAGGATACCAAGGCCATTCAATGGGGGGAAAGAAAAGTCTTTTCAACAAATGGCAAAGGGACAAGTGGATATCCACATTCAAAGGAATGAAATTGAACCCCTATCTCACACCATATGTAAAACTTACGTCAAAATTAATCAAAGAGCTAAAATTACAAAATGCTTACAAAAAAAAAATGGGATAAATATCTGTGACCTTAGATTTGGCAATGGTTTCTGGATACAACATCAAAAGTGTAAGCAAAAAAGAAAATAGATACATCAGAATTCACCAGCATTCAAAGCTTTTGTGTTTCAAAGGATATCATCAAGAAAGTGAAAGACAATGTACAAAATAGGAGAAAATATTTGCAAATGATATATCTGAGAAGGATCTTGTATCCAGAATATATAAAGAATACTGGAGGTGATTATGCTAAGTGAAATAAGTCAAGCAGAGAAAGACAATTATCATATGGTTTCACTCATATGTGGAACATAAGGAATATCATGGAGAACCACAGGGAAAGGGAGGGAAAATTGAATAGGAAGAAATCAGAGAAGAAGATAAACCACGGGAGACTCTGGACTCTCGGATGCAAACTGAGGGTAACAAAAAGGAGGGGGAATGGGGTACCTGGGTGATGGGCATTAAGGAGGGCACGTATTGTGATGAGCACTGAGTGTTATATGCAACTAATGAATCATCAAACACTACATCGAAAACTGATGATGTACTATATGATGGCTAATTGAACATAATAATAAAAAATAATACATTTTAAAAAGGAAAAAAATTTTTTAAAATCATATTTGTTATGTTTTAAAGCTAGTGATGTAATTTTAGAAAGAGAGCAATCAACTCATTTCAAGTGAATTTTCTCCAATTTGTGAAAACATGAAAAATTATCAGAAATTTATCTCATGGGGATGTGTTATTTAAGTAAGGCATTTCACATTTTGTTTAACTTGATATATATCATGAAAAAATACTTTTCAAGTGTTGATTTAAAGTATCTACTTGCCAATTTTTGAAATCCTACTAACCTAAACATAATACAAAAAAAAAAAATAAATGCCCTCTTAGTCATAAACTTCCAAAATAATAATAATAATAATAATAATTTTTTATTATATTTTTTTGGAGTAAAGTATCCAAAATTTATTGCTCAGAAAGAATCAACTATGTACAAAGAAATCTCATTCTAACTTACATGCATTAAGAGAAGTTTGAGAGCCCATCTTCTTGCATATGCCTTCTAGCTTCCCTCTTACTAAACTTTTTTTCCCTTCAAGGAATTTTTTGTCTGTTTCATTTCTTTTTTTTAATCATTTTTTTATTTATTTTCAGCATAACCTTATTCATTGTTTTTGTACCACACCCAGTGCTCCATGCAATCCATGCCCTCTCTAATACCCACCACCTGGTTCCCCCAACCTCCCACCCCCCCCAACCTCTTCAAACCCTTCAGATTGTTTTTCAGAGTCCATAGTCTCTCATTGTTCACCTCCCCTTCCAATTTCCCCCAACTCCCTTCTCCTAAGTTAAAAGAATACTTTAACTTAACAATAAAAAGCCAAATAACCCAATTAAGAACTGAGCAATGGATGTGAGTAAACATTTCTCCAAAGATATACAAATGACCAATAGAAAGATGAAGAGATACTCAACATCAATTGTGGTCCGGGAAAAGCAAATCAAAACTACAGTGAGATACACATCTTACTCCCTATGACTGCTTTTCTCCAAAAAGTCTAGTATTGGAGAGGATGGAGAGGAATTGGAACTCTGGTATGCTGCTGGCAGGAATGCAAAATGGAGCAGTCACTTTGGAAAACAGTCTGGGAATTCCTCAAAAGGTAAACATAGAGTGACCACAGGACCCAGAAATTCCATTCCCAGGTATATACCCAAAGGAATTGAGAACATATGTTCACACAAAAACTTGAGCACAAATGTTTATAGCACAATTCTTTATAATAGCTGAAAGATGGAAACAACCCAAATGTCCATCAAGTGATGAATATATAAACAAATTGTGCTCTATCCATACAATGGAATATTTTTCAGTTTCAAAAAGGCATGAATTACTGATACATGCTACAACATGGATGAGCCTTTCACATCAATGGAAGATGCCAGTTGCAGAAGACCACATATGATTCTATTTATATGACATGCCCCAAATAGGCAAATCTAAAGAGACAAAAAGCAGATTAGTGGTCACCTGTGTCCAGAGTGGTTGGGGGACTGGGAGGTAATAACTAAAGGGTACGGTGTTTCTTTTTGGCATGATGGACATGTTCTAAAATTAATTGTGGCAATAGTTGCACAACTGTGGATATACTAAAACCTATTGGATTGTAGATTTTAAGTGGGTAAATTCTGTGCTATGTGAATTACATCTCAATAAAGCTGTTTTATGCAATATGCAACTGATGATTAACTGAACTCTACACCTGAAACTAACAATGTATTATATGTTGGTTAATTGAATTTATATTAAAAATTTTTTATAAAGCTGTTTTAAACAAACACACAAATAAAAAGAAAATGGCAAAAATAGGGTATCAAGAGAAGCAACTCCCTGTGTAGAAGGGCCAGGGATCTCCATTGGCTGCTAACTTTGAGTTAGCTTTGAATCAGCAGGATTGTGTGATGAATTCCCAGCAAAGCCAATGTGATCCTGGGCAGATGGAGAGAGGCAGTGTCCAAAATATGGCACTAGTGGCAATATCACCAGTTAGATTGCCTTGGTTGGATTGCCTCTGACATGGCAAATTCATTCCGGACACTCCATTCTTTTCTTTTTTTAACTCCAGTATAGTTAACATATAATGTTATATTAGTTCCACTACAATATAGTGATTAAACACTTCCATACATCACCTGGTGCTCATCACAACAGGTTTACTCCCTCCATCACCTATTTCACCCATTCCCCACCCACCTCTCCTTTGGTAACCATCATTTTGTTCTCAATAATTAAGAATCTGTGTAAGAGAATGGTCGAGTTTCATTCTTCTACATATAGCTGTCCAGTTTTCCCAGCATCTTTCTCTTACACCGTACACAAAGATAAACTCAAAATGGATAAAGACCTCAACGTGAGACAGGAATCCATCAGAATCCTAGAGGAGAACATAGGCAGTAATCTCTTCAGTATCAGCCACAGCAACTTCTTTCAAGATATGTCTCCAAAAGCAAAGGAAACAAAAACGAAAATAAACTTTTGGGACTTCATCAAAATCAAAAGCTTCTGCACAGCAAAGAAAACAGTCAACAAAACAAAGAGGCAACCCACGGAATGGGAGAAGATATTTGCAAATGACAGTACAGACAAAAGGTTGATATCCAGGATCTATAAAGAACTTCTCAAACTCAACACACACAAAACAGATAATCATATCAAAAAATGGGCAGAAGATATGAACAGACACTTCTCCAATGAAGACATACAAATGGCTATCAGACACATGAAAAAATGCTCATCATCACTAGCCATCAGGGAGATTCAAATTAAAACCACATTGAGATACCACCTTACACCACTTAGAATGGCCAAAATTAGCAAGACAGGAAACAACATGTGTTGGAGAGGATGTGGAGAAAGGGGAACCCTCTTATAGTGTTGGTGGGAATGCAAGTTGGTGCAGCCACTTTGGAGAACAGTGTGGAGATTCCTCAAGAAATTAAAAATAGAGCTTCCCTATGACCCTGCCATTGCACTACTGGGTATTTACCCCAAAGATACAGATGTAGTGAAAAGAAGAGCCATCTGTACTCCAATGTTTATAGCAGCAATGGCCACGGTCGCCAAACTGTGGAAAGAACCAAGATGCCCTTCAACAGATGAATGGATAAAGAAGATATGGTCCATATACACTATGGAGTATTATGCCTCCATCAGAAAGGATAAATACCCAATTTTTGTAACAACATGGACGGGACTGGAAGAGATTATGCTGAGTGAAGTAAGTCAAGCAGAGAGAGTCAATTATCATATGGTTTCACTTATTTGTGGAGCATAACAAATAGCATGGAGGACAAGGGGAGTTAGAGAGGAGAAGGGAGTTGGGGGAAATTGGAAGGGGAAGTGAACCATGAGAGACTAGGGACTCTGAAAAACAATCCGAGGGGTTTGAAGGGGCGGGGGGTGGGAGGTTGGGGGAACTGGGTGGTGGGTATTAGAGAGGGCACGGATTGCATGGAGCACTGGGTGTGATGCAAAAACAAGGAATACTGTTATGCTGAAAATTAAAAAATAAATAAATAAATAAATAGTGAAAAAATAAAAAAATAATAATTAAGAATCTGTTTTTGGGCTTGAACCCCATTCTTGAAGGTTGTTAATAAACATGCCCAAAAGAGAGAGGTCATGGGGATACGTGGTGAAACTGCCTTCCCAGTTTTTTCAGTGTGGAAGGCAGAAAGACTTAATAAGGCAATGATAAGAAAGAATGGTAATATTACAGGGGAAGAAAGTCTAAAGAGAATAGTTAATATGGAAAAGAAAAAACAAGGAGAAATAGGCTGTCCTCAAATATCAAATGAAAAGAGTAAGACTCATCCTATGTCAATTCAGTTAAAAAAAATATGGAGCATCTACCCACATAGAAGGCAGCCTTCCATAAAGTGCAGTCCTGGGAAAAATCCATAAACAAGGGCTTCTCTGATCAGAAAGCTTGAGAGATGCTAAATAGTCTACTTTCCCCCTTTAGAGATCACAGTGTACACTAATTTACTCAAAGTCTCTCTGGGAAATCTCCCCATGCAACAGTTTTGTTTAATTGATCAGTTTTTAGGCTTGCTTGGTCACTGCACTTCCCCACACCTTTTAAATGTTTAGAACTTTTAGCATAGCAGAGATTCACTGCTCCTTGCAGCATATTGCTGCAAATGCTGTTAGAAGGCACGGAAGTGTGGCCACTGAAGAGAGATAAAAAGAATAGACATGATGGTCACTTTGCCTGCCCTTAGGAAGCTTCCATCTCAGTCTAAGTTAGGGCTAGAGGTACAGGGTGCTCCTCAGCACCCAGTGAGCCCATTCCTTCCCTGTTTGTACCAAGCGCTTTCTCTTCCCCTTGACCTAGGAACTGTTGCTCTGTTTTGTTGCTGCAAATTGCTAAATCCTGTGTGTCTTCCCCATTAGGGCTTCCTTAAGTATAGAGACATGGAGACCAGAGCCCAAATTGAGTCTCACAGTTATCACTTCACTAGTGCCTTAAAAGAACTAAAACTCTATGGAAACTGTTTTAATGTTGGTAATTTGTCCATTCTGTGACTGCTTGAGAATGTAGCTATCTCATCTGCTGAAAATGTTGTTGGTAACTAGTTAGTTGGAAGTGTCCACCAACATGGGATGTAGGAGCTGTGGGTACACATTTTTTTTCCACCTTTATTTCCTTTCCCTAAATAAATTTGGCAGTTCAGAGGCCCTGGTGTCCTGATGTCTGGTGTCCCTATCTCCACTTCCCCTGATAAATTCCCCTGATGCAAAAAGTATGTTTGGAAGCTGGTTAAAAATTATCCTGGCATCTATAAAGAACTCCTCAAACTCAACATACACAAAACAGATAATCATGTCAAAATATGGGCGGAAGACATGAAAAAACACTTCTCGAAAGAAGACATACAAATGGCTAACAGACACATGAAAAAATGTTCATCATCACTAGCCATCAGGGAGATTCAAATTCAAACCACATTGAGATATCACCTTACACCAGTTGGAATGGCCAAAATTAGCAAGACAGGAAATAATGTGTGTTGGAGAGGATGTGGAGAAAGGGGAACCCTCTTATAGTGTTGGTGGGAATGCAAGTTGGTGCAGCCACTTTGGAAAACAGTGTGGAGATTCCTTAAGAAATTAAAAATAGAGCTTCCCTATGACCCTGCAGTTGCACTACTGGGTATTTACCCCAAAGATACAGACATAGTGAAAAGAAGGGCCATCTATACCCCAAATTTCATAGCAGCAATGGCCATGGTCACCAAACTGTGGAAAGAACTAAGATGCCCTTCAACAGATGAATGGATAAGGAAGATGTGGTCCATTTATACTATGGAGTATTATGCCTCCATCAGAAAGTATGAATACCCAACTTTTGTAGCAACATGGATGGGACTGGAAGAGATTATGCTGAGTGAAATAAGTCAAGCAGAAAGAGTCATTTATCATATGGTTTCATTTGTGGAGCATAAGGAATAACACGGAGGACATGGGGAGATAGAGAGGAGAAGAGAGTTGGGGGAAATTAGAGGGGGAGATGAACCATGAGAGACTGCGGACTCTGGAAAACAATCTGAGAGTTTTAGAGGGGCGGGGGTGGGAGGTTGGGTAAGCCTGGTAGTGGGTATTATGGAGGGCACGTATTGCATGGAGTGCTAGGTGTGGTGCATAAACAATGAATTCTGGAACACTGAAAAGAAATTACAAAAAATAAATAAAAATTTTTAAAAAAATTATCCTGGCAACTACCTTGCCTGTTTAGAAAGGTGTTTTTTTTTTATTCATCATGTTCATTAGCTTTTCTTATCTTTTTTTTTTTTTTGTCTGCAAAGTTTTTAGAGGCATTTCTTATAGATTTGATCTGTTTGCTATTGGGTACCTCACCATTTATTGATCTTGATTATTTTTCCTATGGAAAGGGCAAGGATTGAGAACAAGAAAATATCACCATAGCTTTTTTGCCTATGAATAAAATACCTCCTTATTTTACATCTGAATATTATAGTTTCTTTCAAAAATTCAGAATCATAAAAGCATTGATTTGTTATCAAATTAAACATATGCTGTTGTTTGAATAATACAGTTCTCCATATTTATTTATTTATTTATTTATTTGACAGACAGAGATCACAAGTAGGCAGAGAGGCAGGCAGAGAGAGAGGAAGAAGCAAGCTCCCTGCTGAGCAGAGAGCCCGATGCGGGGCTCGATCCCAGGACCCTGGGATCATGACCTGAGCTGAAAGCAGAGGCTTCAACCCACTGAGCCACCCAGGTGCCCCTGGTTCTCCATATTTCTTTTACAAAAATACTATTTCAAGTGTCTACCCCTTCTCTAATACTCCAAAAATGCCTATGATTATTTAAGCTTTTGAAAAAAAACACAGTATTTTCTTATTGGGTGTTGAGTATTAATTTGTTACTTTGTCACTCATTTCACTATAAACCTTTTATTTTAGAAACTTCTTAAGGAAGAGGCTATATCTACTTCTTAATATAGAAACATCCAAGTGATAAAACTGAGCACTGTTGCCAGACTTTAGTCAATTTAATGAGTGTGCAGTTTTATACTAAAGGTAATATTAAATTCTGTTGAGTACCTAACGATATACCAGGACTACCCAGAGTCAGTCACCAGATATCACTCTCACCTTCTAAGCTACATATCAAGTCAATAATAAACTCAGGACAAGAAAGAAAGTAGTAAGGATGGGAGAATCCATATTGCACACTAAAAATCCTACAGATTAAAAATGTAGTGGGTTCTTTGGTGAGATTTTCCTAAGAATATCAAGAAAGTTCTTACTGTTCTTGGAAACAGGGAATATTTCTCATGTAGGGAGTTGTGCAATAAGAAGTTTGGTGCCAGGGGTGGAGAAAATTTTGATGAAACATGCCAAGGCATCACAAAGCTGTGTGCAAAAAAAGATCAAAAGAAGATTCTGAGAGCCAGGAGGAGCGCCAAGTTGAACTTCATCTTGCTGAGAGGCAATGATGGGTTTTGGGAAAGGCCAGGCGGTATTCCGGAATAGGCCAAAGCACTGGTAAGAAGGATTGCTGTAAAACTTTGAATTAAATGGATTTTGTACAACTTGAAGGTGGCTATCTGAGAAAGAAGAATATTCTATTTGGAAAATAGCCAACTTATTTAGGTTTTGATTATCTGTGGGTGATATCTCAATGGTAAGGTGGTATACAAACTATCTGCCTTAATAATCTCAAATCACAGGCAATACCATGCCAAAGGCAAGTTTTAACATCCCCACCCATCAGACTTTTTCTAGAACAGTAGACTGGCTTGAATGCATCTCTACTACCTGATTCTGTTTAAGAACATCTAGTGAATATATATCAAAGGGAAACAGAAAGGAAAGAATCGACCACATGCCTTACAAATAGCAAGTTCTCAGAAAAGTTTGTTGAATTCAGGAATGGAAGGACAGGAGAAATTTCTAGTCTGGGCTCTGTCATTAATTATGTGACCTTGGGCAGGTCACTTAACCACATTATGATAAATCACCCCACTGATCTATAAAACCTCAATGTCCTCATCTGTAAAATGAAGGGGTTGAATTATTGGATCTCTCCTGTCCCTTCCAGTTCTAAAATTCCATAATTTTATAAATTATGGAATTTATAAATAAATAGTTTCTGAGTCATCCAGGACTGAACTAAGAATTCTGTAGCTAGGAGAAGTATAACCCCCTAGGTTCTGCAGAAGGAGAAGGAAGGGCACAAGGCTTTCGTCACCATTTAGTTATCATCAGGCATTTAATATAAGCCCAATAAATATAAGATCCTGAGCTGCATGCTTGGTGAATTGAAGCTTCATTCCTGCTCCAAAGAAGCTTATTTTCAGTTATGAAGTAGTCATGGTTAATAGTTTAGATAAGTTAATAGTTTATATGTTAAGGAGAAAAGGAAATTAGACAGTTTCTGTGCTTTGAGCTATAATTTTTCCTATAAAAATCAAGAACCTGAAGCAAGCATGAGGCTCAAGGTCTAGGCTCTAAATCTGGTGTGCTTCCTTGAATGCTTCTCTGGGAGTGCCACACTTACCAACTGAAGACCAGTAGGGACAAGTTACCCACCCCCCTCACATATAATATACAATGGATATGCTGAGCTTAGTGCCAAACCCAGATAAGTGCAGTAGATACTCCCTTTTAAAAGAAGGGGAGAGGGTTCCTCTCCCCTTTATAAAGTCTATCCAGCCACATAGTTTCAGGACCCTCATTAGAACCTAATTTGACTTCCTAGTGTTTGGGTTCCGTGGCTTTTGGCTCTGCTGTTGGTTCCAGTCTCTGGGTTATGCTCTTTTTCCCAAAGAAGTGGTCTGTATTAGCAATGAGCAACTTTTTCTTTCTTTCTTTTTTTTTTTCAATTGAGCACCTTAGCTTACTTCCTATCTGCAAAAGTTTGGGGATCGAAAGATTTCTTTATATTTCATACTATCTCAGTCTACTTCAGCCCAAACTAATACAATTTCCTTAAAAATTTGATGGCCTGCCTGCATATCAATTTATAATCCACTCTGTTAGGTAAAACCCATACCCATAAATCTCTGCAAGATGAGTCCTTCTCTACTTTCAGCTCCCTGTGAGGCTTCTGTGGGATGATACCCTTAAAATCATTAGAAGTCCTATTATTTAATTATAAGGATCTGTGAGACATGCCTTTAAAATCCTTAGGAGAACTTTTGTCTGTCTGAGAGGGCCAAAGAGATACTGCTCTAGATCTTTATGAGGTCTTTTTTCTTTTTTAAGATTTATTTATTCATTTGGGAGAGAGCGTGTGTATGTGTGAGAGGGGAGGTATGGAGTATGAGCATGACAGAGGGAGAGAAGTAGACTCCCCACTGAGCACAGAGCCCAACTTTGGGTTCCATCTCACCACCTTGAGATCATGACCAGAGCCAAAACCAAGAGTCAGATGCTAAACAACTGAGCCACTGAGGTGCCCTAATCTTTATGAGGTCTTAACAAAGGATCTTAACATCTCACTCTGGGTACCATCTTTTCCAGGAAGCATTCCTTAAGAACACCTTTGCTCGCTGAAAAGATTCTTCTGGACCTTATTCTTTACTTCATTTTTCTACTCTCCCATTTTAATATAGGCTGCTGGGGGTGCCTGGGTGGCTCAGTCAGTTAAGCATTCAGCCCAGGTCATGATCCCAGTGTCCTGGAATCCAGCGCCGTGTTGGATTCCCTGCTCAGTGGGATTCCCTCCTTCTCCCTCTCTCTTTGCGCTCCCTCCCTACTTATACTCTCACTCTTTCTTTCTCTCTCTCTCTCTCTCTCTCTCATAAATAAAAATCTTTTTTTTAAGATTTTATTTACTTATTTTTCAGAGAGAGTGAGCACAGGCAGACAGAGTGGCAGGCATAGGCAGAGGGAGAAGCAGGCTCCCTGCTGAGCAAGGAGCCTGATGTGGGACTAGATCCCAGGATGCCGGGATCACGACCCGAGCTGAAGGCAGCTGCCTAACCAACTGAGCCACCCAGGCGTCCCTAAAAATCTTTTTTTTTTTTTTTTAATATACACAGCTAGAAGAAACTGGGCAGCACCCTTATCACTCTTCCTGGAAATCTCCCTATCTCAGTCATTGAATTCATTAGGTACAATCTCTACTTACCACATTATGCTGGTGACACTTTTGTGAAACTTCCCCCATTACATGAGTATCTTTTCCTCCAGCTCAAATGATATCTCTCTCACTTTCTGGGAAGCCCTCATCGACACCCCTCAAGGCTTCCGCTAACATGCTTTTTAAAACTCATTAGGCTTTCACTGGTATACTCTTCAAGTCCCTTCTGGCTTCCTACTGCTGTCTAAACCCAAAGCCAAAGGCACATGCTACAGGTTTTTGTTTACTGCAATGCCCCCATTTCAGGTAGCAACGTTACCCAAATCTACTGGCTAACTATTGCTGGCTATTGCCACTACTCCAAGCTTACTGGCTTGAAGCAACAATCAATTTATTATCTTTCATGGTTTCTCTGAATCAGAACTTTGGTAAGGGCTTCACTGGGTAGTATTGGTTTAGAGTCTCTCACATGGTTGCAGTCAGATGGTAGCTAGAGCTAGAAGAATGGGGGAGAGGATGCTGGAGAAATTGGGAACTGTCTAAGCCTCTCTTCGCATTGTCTCAGTACCTCTCCTTGTGGTCTCTGGATGGGCTGTCTTACAACATGGCAGCCCCCAGCATATAAGCAGCCAGATTGCTTGTTTAGCAGCTAGAGTATTCAAGAGCAAGAATTCCAGCTAACAAGTCATAAGCTACATTACCTTGTATGATCTAGACCCAGGAGCCATCCAGAATTACCTCTGTTCATCCTGTTGGTTATAAATGAGTCACAAGTCCATCCAGATTCAAAGATAAGGAAATTAGACTCTACCGCTTGATGATGAAGGGACAAAATTCCACATGGGATAGAAGATAGCATTGTGGCCATCTTTGGAAAATACAATCCACCACACCTAGGGTGCGGACTGCAATGAGGGTTAGGGGTGGTAAATGCAAAGGGCCTGGCACACACCCAGGTAGCTGCAAAATAAATTATTGTTATTATTACTCATGTCATTATTACTCTTACTCTTCAGTATTTTTTTTCCTGAGTGTTATCAGAATCTTCTCAGATAAAGTACTGTTTTAACTTCCTTTCTCCCTCTTCTTTGTAACTTTTATCATGCCTTTAATTGCTAGTAGATTACTTCTATAGATAATTTTAAATTCATAAAATCACAGAATATTAGGGCTATATATAACTTATTTATCATCTCAAGCAACCATTTTATGTTAGAGATGACAAACCCAAAGCTTCGCACAGCAAAGACACTTGCTGCACACACAAAGTCAAGTTATCAGTCACAGACACCAGACCCAAAAACCCCTGGTTTAGATTTTCAGACCCATACTTCTTCCCATGTAACATTCCCACTTATCTCATCAAGAAAGGTATGATGACTCACTTCTCCTTTAGGATAAAAGCTTCCATTTTCCCTAACTGGATGTCTTCCCAAGCCTTTCTGCTTTCACATTGTCTAGAAGCCTGCTGCTGCAGGGTATCAGAAGGTTTACTTGGAATCCACGATGCTTCTTTGGGCACCTTCAAGTGTTAGAACACACTGACATTAGGGAATGCAGAGATGGAGCCTCTTCAGAGAACATAACACCATGCTTCCGGTCTATCCAGCATTTCTCATCTGAAACAAGAACTGATGGCCCAACAATCACGTCCGCTTCTCCTGTTTTATTAATATTTTTGGAAAGATACTTCAGGCCAAATTTGTCCTTTGAGCATTCACGTTTAACTTCCATTTAATTTAGTAAGAACTGTTACATATATATCCAAGAGTGAAATTTGGCCAGAGGATAAAAAGAACAAAACTGTCACGGGTCACGTACACCACCAATAGTTCATTTCTGAATGTATTTTCCGCCTTCTGCTTTCTGCATTGTTCCCTGGACTCTGTGCCCTGCTCTAAAGAAGGCCTTAATTTTTCCTTTGGAAATGACTGATAACGATACAAAGTCGTAATGCCTCTAGGTTTGTATTAAGTAGTTTTGTAAGGTTTGGCTTGCTCATTTGTAAGACCTTTATCCTTCCTTCCCCTTCTCAGATGGCTCTCCCTGGTAGCTTTTTTCTTAGTTCTTTTAAGCCAGCCATTGGGGGAAAAATGCACTGTCCTGGAACAGTGTGGCCACTTGAAGGCCCTGAAATACTATTGCCCTTGTCGCAGTTATCATCCCTCTCTGTTCTTTACTTTTCCTGTTGGAGATTTTTGCTCAGGTGCTAGTATTGTTCATTTTCTATCCTGGCAACAAGTAAGAAATAATTGAAGGTTATTTTTAATGATAACAGTAATTATATAGGTCCATGCAGACCTTGCTCGGTTCCAGCTGAGATTTCTCTCAAGTCCATTGCCATGACTACCCCCTGATTTTTAAACTAACAGTTGTATTCAATGTGCCCCAGTTCATGTGATTTTGAACAAAAGCAATTTGGAAAATTGTTAATAGTCTTCCTTGGGGATGGGGGGTGGAACTAAGCCTCAAAAAGGAAAAAAAAATCCTACAAAAGAAATCCAAATAATTAAAGGCCAAGAACTCCAGATTTCAGATATTGGCCCAGCACTTAAAATTGATGTCAGGGAACAAGGTAAGATTATCAGAGTCACACATCAGATGGCTGTGATCAAGACATTAGTTTAAGAAACTAATGAAGACTGATTCATGTGAACATTGAGCTATAAATCACAAAATGTCAATTGACAAGAATTCACAATTATTTGTTTACCAAGCAAGACAGGATTCTAGTGTTTGGTTAGGGAATAGCCAGTGGGGACAATCTGTCTCTAGTAGGACTATGTACATGGCTAAACAGGTAGTTGCTTATTCAGCAGATATTTACAAGATGTCAAGCAGTGCCAAGCACCATGTCAGGTTTTAGGGAGTCATAGCTAAGTAAGATATAAGATATAGGGACTGGATATAGTCCCTAAGCTCTTGGAGTTCACCACCTAGTAAACAGCAAGGATAATAGTCAGCTTCAGAGACACAGGAAGGAGACCTAACCCAGCCCCAGAGAGGCAAGTGAGGCTTCTGGGAGAAGAGAGCATCTTTGTTGAGTCCTGAAGTGTGCATCACAGTTGTTCATCTGGCTGGTGGGACAGGATGAAAGGAGCAAAGTGTTATATAAGTGTTTTTTGTTTGCTTTTACTTTTGTTTTTTTACTTTCTTTCTTTTACTATTCTTGTGTTGGGACTTTCTTTCTAAAAATGTGTCCATACCCTTGTTTAGGCTAGACCTCAGTGGCTTGCCCTTTTGTTATGGTCCAATATACCTGAGAGGCCAACACACTGCTTTCATGACAGGTGCTCTCCGCATGCTGATGATCAATGGGATGGATGAGATCAGAATCTCCCACTGAGAGGTGGGAGTGTGGGTGGTGCTTTTTCAAGTTCCTCCTTGAGAATCCCGAAATTATAGGTTGTATTAATCCATGGCTTACTGTTAATTGCCAAACCCTGTTCTGAGTGCTGGGTATTTGAGTCTGGTTAAGATACGAGGTTGCAGCCTTCAAGGGACTCATATTCAACTAAGTGCCACAGTTAGTGACCAAGTAAGCAAAGATATGATTGATGTTCTGAAGAAAATCAAGAACAGTAGGGGAAGATGGGGGCAATGGGTTTAGATAAAGTATTAGGGGTGAGCTCTTTGATCAGGAGACCTGACCTGTGAACAGTTTCACATTTCCTCATACCTTAAGTTTCTAGGGCTTTCCTTTCTTCCTTAATTTTTGGGACATCCTATGCATGAAGTAACTCTGCAGGTGGTTAATCTCACCCACTCTGTGGAGACTGTATTAGTGTCACTGCTATACAATGACCAGTGTCCCACCCCCGGGACACCACTACAGGTCCCTTTCCACTAACTATACTTCTTAGCAGTGTGAGAGTGGGCAAATTGCTTAACCTCACAAAGGTTTCATTTCCTCATCTGCAAAATGGAGGAATCTTCAGGGCAAGGGTAAAGCTCTATGGGTGATGGGTGATAGTGAATTGTTGGGAAGAGGGAAGCTGATAAAGGAAGTATCCCAAGTGGAGAGAAGAGGCCAGAGAAAGGGGCCTGGGCTTGGTAAGTTCACGTGGTGTGGACTTGGTAAGAGGAGCTTCCCTGGGGGAGGCAGACACCAGACTCAGGAGGGGTGGAAATGATGGCAGTCACAATGGTGGGCTGACCACCTGAGCCACTCCACTGTCCTGTGGCCTGGCCTCTGAATGAGGGAATGGTGTTACCTATGTATAGAAAGGCCCAGGCTGTAGCACAGAGGATGTTGCTTAATGCATGCAACAGTCCCACCAAGGTTCACAGTCCAGGTGGCTCTCAGTAATTGCTAAACTCCAGTAATACTGCCGGGTTTGCCCACATCTGCGACTTCTGAAATTCATTACTTCCATCAATCTATCAACCGTAGACTTTTTGTTGCCTGGAAAATAAAGTTCAAGGTCTTCCACACATCATCAGCCTGTCAGCACTTCCAGCTTCTGCCACTCCATCTCCCACCACTTTCTTTTCCAGTAGTTCTTGTCCATCCTGCTCCTTGCTTTTTCCTGGACCTCAGACCTTCCTGTTTCTCAGAGCAGACAGATCGCCCTGGCCCTGAATTCCCACAGCACTCTGGTTTGTGTTTCTTTTATGACCCTTTATCACACCATGTCTTCCGTTTTCATTGCAGGTGGGAATGAGTGTATTCATCATCCTGAGCCTCCTCAACTTCTTGTCTTACACCAGGTACCAGCTGCACAATAAATAATTGTGGATCTAATTAAATAATTATTATGCATCTGCTATAGAGCAGACCCTGTAAACAAAATGAGTAAGTTGAAAGTGTGGTCCCTACAACGTAGTAGGGAGATAAAGTAGAAAGGCACAGGTGTGCGTGTAGAGTGGTGTACAATAAGCACAAAATGAATGTTAGCAGCAGGAAGTCCTTTTGAGTCCCTCTTGAAAGCACCCCCATTGCTCTGTGCCCTCATCTTCATTATCATTTGTCACACTGTCCTGAAATCGCCTGCTGACACGTGTGGGCTTCCCCCACACAGTGAATTGAAGAGCATGGGATATGACTGAGTCATGTTTTTATCCCTGGGTCCTGACCCTCAGTCAGAATTCAATAAATGTTTTTGGAATGAACAGAGCAGCTAGTCACCAAGAATGTCACTTTTAAATACCTTGTCTTCCATCAGAGCCTGTCTCATTTCATTTATTGATCCTGAAATGCTGGTAGGCCTTTTTCCATTTCCTTTTTCTCTTAGGGCTAATATCCTGGATCTTACAGCACCAGTGCTTGAGTTTTTCCTCTGAGTCCTGGAGAAAGGCCTGGAAGAGCAGTGAAACATTTAAGTGCCCATGCCCTTAATGTTGGGGTCAAACCTTAGATCTCTTTCAGATGCTTGAAATGCACGAGCTTAAAACCTACTCTATATCAGTGGGTTTCAAATTGTTACTGTGAGTGAAAGACTGCATTTTAAAAAGCTAGCAGAGAAAACTTGGCATGTCGGCCAAAGGTACACCCCAGTGTGATGACTCATAATGTGATATGGCAGGTGGGAAATCTTAAAAAATCATTGTTTCCTCATAAACTCAGCTGCAGAAATCAGATGTGGAATGGGGTGGGGGTTGTATGTGGCAGAGCTGGAGGAAGTAGCTTCAAGAGAACAGCAGTTGTGGAGGGAAAGGACCTTGGTGCATGCAAGAAAGGCTTGTACGCACCATCAACTCTAGAATATTCACTCAGTGTGTGTACTTGCCAGATATTTTCCTACCCCCTTCCCCTTCAGACTGCCTATATTTTGCCTCTTCAGTTCCATCTAGTTCCCCCACCCCCACACAAAATATAGGCAGAGAGCCAGAGAGAAAGGAGAAAAATATCTCAAATCGTTGACTATTTTATGAAACATTCATAATTTCTTTTGTAGAGGGCAGTGGGAAGGAATGGAAGAATAAAACTGTTAACTAAAAATCAAGGTTTTAGATAATTTGTTATTTTGTTTATCCTTACTTTTCCATTTATCAAAAGGAAGGAAGGAAGAAAGGGATGGAGGGAGGGAGAAAGGTGGGGGAGAGTTGGAGGGAGAGAAGGAAGGAGGGAGGGAAGAAAGAAAGGACCAAAACAAAAGAACAAAAAGAAAACCTTACAGTGTAATGGAGAAGATAGAGAAAGAAGGGATCCAGGTTTTGTTTCTAGCTTGATAAGGAGAACTTGAGCAAGCCACTTCCCTTCCCTAGGGCTCGGTTTCCCTGTCTATAATATAGATAGGATTGAAGGATGACAAATTCACACACACACAAAAAAAGCAGCCTCCCACTCTGAGCACATGGCAGACATCTCTAATGGATTATGGTACTCTCTCCCAGTGAGCCAGACTGGCTTTCAAAATCCTTCCCAACAGGATTCCAAGGAGCCACTATGAGTTGATGGGAGGCAGTCAGCACTCGGGATGAAACCTGTTGGCCATTCCTAACACTAGCTCTAAAATTCTGTAACTCGGACTATGTGTTCATTGTGTCAGTGAGACCGTGGTCTCTGCCCTGCGGGAGGAGCTAGTTGAAATGTATCAAGTATAAGTTGAAGTTCTCAAGGCGTCATCTATTTGGGTGGTGTGGATGATGTTGCATTAACAGAACTAATTCAGATCTTTCTTGCTCTTGCCATTACCCACTTTCATCCAGAATCCCCTCACCACCCAGGGATTTCTGACAGCCCCTGGGGTATCTTACATTGCTCGAGAACTGCTGTTTCTTATGATTCCATAGTGGTCCCCTCCGTGTCATCTAAGGCTTGAGATGTCACTTGTTGTCCTGCCCTTGCCAGGGTTACCCTGCTCAGGCTGTCACTCCTAGTGCTCCTCAAAGCTTTAAACCTAAAAAAAAAAAAAAAAAAAAAAAAAAAAAAAAAAAACTTCCCTTTCCTCCCCCCAACTTTTCCCCTCCCCAGAAACAACCCAAAAAAAACGGTACCTCATCGGAAGAGCGCCAAGTAGGGGTAGG
>NW_019154101.1:8888459-8896872 GCF_002288905.1 Enhydra lutris kenyoni
AAAAAAAAAAAAAAAAAAAAAAAAAAAAAAAAGTCAGAGCTGCCTTACCTTCTCTCCACTTCTCACTGTCCCAGAAACACTCTGGCATGAATAGATGACTCGCTGGTTGACTACAAATTATATGTTGTGGTTCTTGGCATTCCTCATGGAAGTAGACCCTTTGGGTCTGCCCCTGTTTCTCACTCTATAGTGCTCAGACATGGGCTCAAAGGGACTGGGAACAGACGCTGTACCCTCTTCTCTCTTATGTCAAATGCCCTCCTTCCTTTTCCCTCATCTGGTGGTAGGTGTATGGGGACTAACAAGCAAACACGCACCTCATGGGACCACCCTCCAGTTCAGCAGACACAACCAGTAATGTCTGGATTTCAGTCTGGCCTCAAGGTAGGGTGCCTGTTATGCAAGTAACAATTA
This sequence comes from Enhydra lutris kenyoni, assembly GCF_002288905.1. Lineage (NCBI taxonomy): Eukaryota > Metazoa > Chordata > Mammalia > Carnivora > Mustelidae > Enhydra > Enhydra lutris. Next base: position 8,888,874 of record NW_019154101.1, read on the forward strand.
ACAGACACCTGGAGAATTTGGCTCAGGGACTCTAAACCCCCATCTGAAGCAGCAACTGGGGTTGGGCTGGGGTTTGGACAGTCCTTACAGCTGTGACATGGATAGCTTCTTGATAAGACCCAGAAAGCTAGAGATGTGTGTCGTGGATGTTGCTGCCAGCCAAGGGTCCCAGGGTGTGTGTGTGTGTGTGTGTGTGTGTGTGTGTGTGTGTGTGTGTTTGTGTAGGTCCCATTGTAGGTCTCATTGACTTTAAGGACCTAACAATCTCACCATGAAATCAGAGTTAAGCATGGAATGCTGATGGTTAAGTATCATGGAAGTCACATAAGGAATAGATCAGCATGGGTTCAAAGCACAGTTTTTTGGGAAGGGAGGAGCCTTGGAAAACACTGAGGCTGAGGATAGACAGAGGGCAGGGTAGAAGACACTCCCAGGCAGAAATAGCCCAAGCAAAGGCAGGGGAATGGAAACGTTCAAGAACAATGGCAAACTCAGCCTGATGGAAGCACAAGGTTCTTGTTGGGTATCTTAACAGTGGACATTAGATTGCATCATTTGGGTGGGTGGGTTTGTTGAGAGCCCTAAAAGTCAAACAGAGATGTTTGAATTTGATGCAGAGACCATAAGGAAACATTTCTGGCAATCTGTCTAAAGGGATATTTGGGAAGATTAATCTGGCAAGGGTTTATAACAGAAGAGGAGAGGGAGAAACTGTCGGAGAGATTAACTTGAAAGGCTCTTATGTGATTAATCCCTTGAGGAGTTTTAAGTTTAATTAGACAATAAGGCAGCAGTGTGTATTATACATATTCTTAGAACATGTGTGTGTCTTCCCTAAAAAATTTTAAGAACATACTTATTTTATTTTTTGAAGAGTTAATACATCCAGGTGGATCTTAAATCCAAGCAATATAAAGAGGTGTACAGCTGAAGGGATCTGTTCCCACCTTGGTCCCAATTGGTCTCACTCCCACCTGGCACATGCCCCACCCCCAGCCCCGCAGTACCACCCCTCCAAACCATGTACATGGCTTCCTTATGTAGGCTTCCAGAGCTTCTTTTTTTTTTAAACATTTTATTATTTTTTAATCATTTTTTAAATTTATTTTCAGCATAACAGTATTCATTGTTTTTTGTACCACACCCAGTGCTCCATGCAATCCGTGCCCTCTCTAATACCCACCACCTGATTCCCCCAACCTCCCACCCCCCGACCTCTTCAAACCCTTCAGATTATTTTTCAGAGTCCTTATTCTCTCATTTTTCACCTCCCCTTCCAATTTCCCCCAACTCCCTTCTCCTAACTCCCCATGACGTCCATGCTATTTGTTATGCTCCACAAATAAGTGAAACCATATGATAATTGACTCTCTCTGCTTGACTTATTTCACTCAGCATAATCTCTTCCAGTCCAGTCCATGTTGTTACAAAAGTTGGGTATTCATCCTTTCTGATGGAGGCATAATACTCCATAGTGTATATGGACCACATCTTCCTTATCCATTCATCCGTTGAAGGGCATCTTAGTTCTTTCCACAGTTTGGCAACTGTGGCCATTACTGCTATAACATTGGGGTACACTACATCTGTATCTTTGGGGTAAATACCCAGTAGTGCAATTGCAGGGTCATAGGGAAGCTCTACTTTTAATTTCTTGAGGAATCTCCACATTGTTCTCCAAAGAGGCTGCACCAACTTGCATTCCCACCAACACTGTAAGAGGGTTCCCATTTCTCCACATCCCCTCCAACACATGTTGTTTCCTATCTTGCTAATTTTGGCCATTCTAAGTGGTGTAAGGTGATATCTCAATGTGGTTTTTATTTGTATCTCCCTGATGGCTAGTGATGATGAGCATTTTTTCATGTGTTTGATAGTCATTTGTATGTCTTCATTGGAGAAGTGTCTGTTCATATCTTCTGCCCATTTTTTGATATGATTATCTGTTTTGTGTGTGTTGAGTTTGAGGAGTTTTTTATAGATCCTGGATATCAACCTTTTGTCTGTACTGTCATTGGCAAATATCTTCTCCCATTCCGTGGGTTGCCTCTTTGTTTTGTTGACTGCTTCCTTTGCTGTGCAGAAGCTTTTGATTTTGATGAAGTCCCAAAAGTTTATTTTGGCTTTTGTTTCCTTTGCCTTTGGAGACATATCTTGAAAGAAGTTGGTGTGGCTGATATCGAAGAGATTACTGCCTATGTTCTCCTCTAGGATTCTGATGGATTCCTGTCTCACGTTGAGGTCTTTTATCCATTTTGAGTTTATCTTTGTGTACGGTGTAAGAGAATGGTCGAGTTTCATGCTTCTACATATAGCTGCCCAGTTTTCCCAACACCATTTATTGAAGAGACTGTCTTTTCTCCATGTATATTTTTTCCTGTTTTGTCGAAGATTAACTGACCATGGAGTTGAGGGTCCATATCTGGGCTCTCTACTCAGTTCCACTGGTATGTGTCTGTTTTTATGCCAGTACCATGCTGTCTTGGTGATCACAGCTTTGCAGTAAAGCTTGAAATCAGGTAACGTGATGCCCCGAGTTTTATTTTTGTTTTTCAACATTTCCTTAGCGATTCGGGGTCTCTTCTGGTTCCATACAAATTTTTGGATTATTTGCTTCAGCTCTTTGAAGTATACCGGTGGAATTTTGATTGGAATGGCATTAAAAGTATAGATTGCTCTAGTCAGTAAAGACATTTGAACAATGTTTATTCTTCCAATCCAAGAGCATGGAATTGTCTTCCATATTTTTTTGTCTTCTTCAATTTCTTTCATGAGTGTTCTGTAGTTCCTCGAGTACAGATCCTTTACCTCTTTGGTTAGGCTTATTCCCAGGTATCTTATGGTTCTTGGTGCTATAGTAAGTGGAATCGATTCTCTAATTTCCCTTTCTGTATTTTCATTGTTAGTGTATAAGAAAGCCACTGATTTCTGTACATTGACTTTGTATCCTGCCACGTTACTGAATTGCTGTATGAGTTCTAGTAGTTTGGGGGTGGAGTCTTTTGGGTTTTCCATATAAAGAATCATGTCATCTGCGAAGAGAGAGAGTTTGACTTCTTCATTGCCAATTTGGATACCTTTTATTTCTCTTTGTTGTCTGATTGCTGTTGCTAGGACTTCTAATACTATGTTGAACAAGAGTGGTGAGAGTGGGCATCCTTGTCGTGTTCCTGATCTCAACGGGAAGGCTGCAAGCTTTTTCCCATTGAGGATGATATTTGCTGTGGGTCTTTCATAGATAGATTTGATGAAGTTCAGGAATGGTGCCTCTATCCCTATACTTTGAAGCGTTTTAATCAGGAATGGATGCTGGATTTTGTCAAATGCTTTTTCTGCACCAATTGAGAGGACTGTGTGGTTCTTCTCTCTTATTTTATTGATTTGTTCTATCACATTGATTGATTTGCGAATGTTGAACCATCCTTGTAGCCCAGGAATGAATCCCACCTGGTCATGGTGGATAATCTTTTTAATGTGCTGTTGGATCCTGTTTGCTAGGATCTTGTTGAGAATCTTAGCATCCATATTCATCAGTGATATTGGTCTGAAATTCTCCTTTTTGGTAGGGTCTTTGCCTGGTTTGGGGATCAGGGTAATGCTGGCTTCATAGAAAGAGTCTGGAAGTTTTCCTTCTGCTTCAATTTTTTGAAACAGCTTCAGGAGAATAGGTGTTATTTCTTCTTTGAAAGTTTGGTAGAATTCCCCAGGGAATCCGTCAGGTCCTGGGCTCTTGTTTTTTGGGAGGTTTTTGATCACTGCTTCAATCTCGTTACTAGATATCGGTCTATTTAGGTTGTCGATTTCTTCCTGGTTCAATTTTGGGAGTTTATAGTTTTCCAGGAATGCATCCATTTCATCTAGGTTGCTTAGCTTATTGACATATAACTGTTGATAATAACTTCTGATGATTGTTTGTACTTCCTTGGTGTTAGTTGTGATCTCTCTCTTTTCATTCATAATTTTATTAATTTGGGCTTTCTCTCTTTTCTTTTGGATTAGTGTGGCCAATGGTTTATCAATCTTATTGATTCTTTCAAAAAACCAGCTTCTAGTTTCATTGATACGTTCTACTGTATCTCTGGTTTCTAGCTCATTGATCTCAGCTCTAATCCTGATTATTTCCCTTCTCGTGTGTGGAGTTGGTTTGATTTGTTGTTGATTCTCCAGTTCTTTAAGGTGTAGAGACAGCTGCTGTGTTCTGGATTTTTCAATTTTTTTGAGGAAGGCTTGGATGGCTATGTATTTCCCCCTTAGGACCGCCTTTGCTGTATCCCATAGGTTTTGGCCAAAGTGTATTCATTCTCATTGGTTTCCATGAATTGTTTCAGTTCTTCTTTGATCTCCTGGTCGATCCAAGCATTCTTAAGCAAGCTGGTCTTTAGCTTCCAGGTGTTTGAGTTCCTTCCAGACTTTTTCTTGTGATTGAGCTCCAGTTTCAAAGCATTGTGATCTCAGAATATGCAGGGAATAATCTCAGTCTTTTGGTATCGGTTGAGTCCTGATTTGTGACCCAGTACGTGGTCTATTCTTGAGAAGGTTCCATGTGCACTTGAGAAGAATGAGTATTCTGTTGTTTTAGGGTGGAATGTTCTGTATATATCTATGAGGTCTATCTGATCCAATGTGTCATTCAATGCTCTTGTTTCTTTATTGATTTTCTGCTTCGATGATCTGTCTATTTCTGAGAGAGGCATGTTAAGATCTCCTACTATTAATGTATTCATATCAATATGACTCTTTATCTTGATTAATAGTTTTCTTATGTAATTGGCTGCTCCCATATTGGGGGCATAGATATTTACAATTGTTAGATCATCTTGGTGGATAGTCCCTTTAAGAATGATGTAGTGTCCTTCTGTATCTCTGACTACAGTCTTTAGTTTAAAATCTAATTTATCTGATATGAGAATCGCTACCCCGGCCTTCTTTTGAGGCCCATTGGCATGAAAGATGCTTCTCCATCCCTTCACTTTCAGTCTGGGTGTATCTTTAGGTTCAAAATGGGTCTCTTGTAGACAACATATGGATGGGTCCTGTCGTTTTATCCAATCTGCAACCCTCTGCCGTTTTATGGGTGTATTTAGGCCATTAACGTTGAGAGTGATTATTGATAGATACGTTTTTATTGACATCATGTTACCTTTGAAGTCTTTCTTTCTGTAGATTGTCTCTATATTTCTGTTCAATGCTATTCTTAGGATTTTTCCTCTTTTATAGAACCCCCCTTAATATTTCCTGCAGTGTCGGCTTGGTGGTTGCATAGTCTTTTAAGCCTTGCCGGTCTTGGAAACTCTTTATCTCTCCATCCATTTTGAATGTCAGTCTTGCTGGATAAAGTATTCTTGGCTGCATGTTCTTCTCATTTAGTGCCCTGAATATATCTTGCCAGCCCTTTCTGGCTTGCCAGGTCTCTGTGGACAGGTCTGACGTTATTCTGATGGGCTTTCCTCTGTAAGTAAGGAGCCTCTTTGTCCTAGTGGCTTTCAAGAGATTACACCTACAATTATGATTCCTCAATTTGACTATCAGGTGCCTTGATGTTTTTCTGGAATCTATAATCTTGGGTGGAGACTGTTCTGCCTCTAGTACATGAACGCTGGCTCCATTTGTGAGATTGGGAAAATTTTCATGAAGAACTTGTTCCACTATATCTTCTAGACTTCTTTCTTTCTCCTCCCCTTCAGGGGTTCCAATAATTCTGACGTTGGAACGTTTCATGGCGTCATTTATTTCCCTGATTCTGTTTTCATGGTTTCTAAGCTGTTTGTTCCAGGCTTCCTCCTGATCCTTTCTATCTGTTTGTCCTCCAGATCACTAATTCTATCTTCTTTCTCAGTTACCCTAGCTTTGAGAGAATTTAGATTAGATTGGAATTCATTGAGAGCGTTGTGAACCTCAGCCCTGGTAGCTTTTAGCTCTGCCCTAACATTGTGAACATCCTGTCTGGTTGCTTTCAGCTTGGCCCTAATCAATTCTGTTTGGTCATCCATGGCTTTCTCCAACCTAGGTATTGCCTGGATAATTGTTAGCCTGAATTCTCTTTCTGACATATTGTCTATGTTGATAGCCGTTAGCTCTGTTGCAGAAGGCCCATCCTCTGTATTTTTCTTCTGTTGGGCATTCCTCCTCCTAGTCATTTTGGTGAGAGATGACTGAACAGATGTACCTGGTTGTATCGACCGTGGTGCAGTCTGGGTGCATCCTGGTACACTTCTGAGCAATCAGGATTCCCCACCCAAATGAGAGAAAAAAGAAAAAAAAAAGAGAGAGAGAGAGAGAGAGAGAGGAAAGAAAGGGAAGATGAAAGAGAAGGTTCAGCCCAAATGGGCCCCAAGGTATGATTTATGAGGTATACAAACAAAAACAGACAAACAAAAAGACTGATAAAAGTATATAACAAGAGAAAAAATATATATATATATTTGCAAATAAAGGAAGAACCTTGTCGAAAAGAACCCCAAGTTTAAGATTTATATACTATCAGGGCAAACACAAAAACACAGAAACACTGGTGGAAGAAAAAGATGGGAGAGTGGTTATAAATTCTCAGTGTGGGCGAGGAAGGTTGTTTTGATTCTTCCTGGATGTATCTTGATATCTTTGTTAAAGGACTCAACTTTCCTAGGCTAAAGGGGGATTAAAAATTGGTTTACCTATAGGGGTAGTATTGATTTGGGAAAGGGGATTACTTTGAAGTTTAACTCTCTACGAATATTAGAAAATAAAAATTAAAAAGGGATAAACTAGACTGAACTAAACTAAAATTTAAAAAATTCATAAAATAGAAATGCAAAAGAAAAACACAGGTGTATGCATCAAAAAGTTCAGGTTAGAAGGTTATTATGGAATTTGATGTACTGGACAGCTCGCTGTGATGGTAAATAGGTTAAAAAAAAATCTATATTAAAAAAATGAGCCAGAATAGTGGGAACAAATTAAAAATAAAAGTTGTCCTATGAAGTAGTGGTGGTGGTTCTCTTGTGGTCTTTTTTTTTTTTTTTTTTTTTCTTTCCTGGTTGGTTTCCTGGGGGACGGGACTGCCACGTGGTTTTTCAGTCAATGATGTTCCCTGAGTTAAGTCGTCCCGCCCCCCTCAAGGGGGTGGGCTCTGAGGAAACCGGTTTTTTTAGGCTTTTGTTCTCTGGAGGTTTTTATGTTTGTTCACCTTTTTTTTTTTTTTTTTTCCTCTTGCCTTGACCGCTTTTGATGGTTTTTGTAGGTTTAGAGGGAAGCAAACTGCACCCTGACCTCCCTCTCAGAGAGAAGCCTCAGTCTGTTCTTCTGTGGGTGTTGCAGAGCCCATATATATCCCCCCTTGGCCGCTGGCAGAGCAGGTTCCGAGTCGCGGTCCCTGGGGACGCAGGATCTTCTGCTTGTACCCAAAACCAAGGCAGCGGCGGTGGCTGTGGGCAGCTCCAGACCGCCAGAGAGATTCCAAGCAGCATTCGCACACTGAGATTTTCCCGCTGGCCCGGGCCGGGAGTGCCTGGTCTTTCTGGGTCTAAGAGCGCCCAGCTTGCATGCACTTCTTTCAGGGGAGGCTGTGGGTTGCACGCGCGTCTCAGGCTCTGAGAATGGGGCGCAGGTCCGAAAGCACCAGGCTGGGCCTTCGCGCACCTCTCTCAGGGGAGAGTCCGGGGCGCGCGTCTTAGGCTGTGAAACAATGGCGCGTGTCAAAGAGCGCCAGCTGGGCCTTTGTACCTCTCCCAGGGGAGGATAAGGGGCACGCGCATCTCAGGCTCTGTAGCAGGGCTCGCGCGTTCTGCCGTCAGGCGTGGCTCCCATCCCCTCACAGGGGCCAGAACCCACGCAATCTCGGGCGTGCTGGCGGCTCAGGGACCAAGACCTGGTTTCTCCGCCGCACTCTCTCTGGCTCCGCGCCAGGGGAGGCTGTCCTGGGACCGGGGACTTAAGCCCCTGTCCCTAGCCGCCCCGATTCCCACAATTTCCCCCTGTGATCTTTTGCTCTTTTGGAGTGCTTTCAACCAGTCTCCAAGTT
>NW_019154101.1:8896972-8908823 GCF_002288905.1 Enhydra lutris kenyoni
GCACCAGGGGAGGCTGTCCTGGGACCGGGGACTTAAGCCCCTGTCCCTAGCCGCCCCGATTCCCACAATTTCCCCCTGTGATCTTTTGCTCTTTTGGAGTGCTTTCAACCAGTCTCCAAGTTAATGCTGGTCCCCAGACGCAGGGCACTCTCGCTCGTATTAGGTGTATTACTTTCCAACCGGTCACCTCTGGTGGCTCCCTCCCCCTTTTGTTTATCTTCCGATATCAGTCCGCCTTTCCCACTCCGCTTTACCTGCCCACTGGTGTCTTCTGCCCCTGCAGAGATCCAGATGTGTGTAATTCTGATCTCAGGCTGATTTCATGGGTGATCGGAGTTCTTTGGTAGGTAATCAGCTCACTTTAGGGTACAGGTTGAAAAGGCGCCACCTCCTACTTCCCCGCCATCTTGTTGGTCCCCCCCCCACCCCGCTTCCAGAGCTTCTTAATGCAAATTCAGGCAAATATTAATGTATGCTCTCATCTTTCTTCCTTTTTACCCAAAAGATAATAGCCTATGTACTTCTCTTTGAATTTTGCTTTTCTTGCTTAAAAAAATTGATCTTGGGGGCGCCTGGGTGGCTCAGTTGGTTAAGCAGCTGACTTCGGCTCAGGTCATGATCCCAGCGTCCTGGGATCTAGTCCCACATCGGGCTCCTTGCCTGGTGGGGAACCTGCTTCTCCCTCTGCCTCTGCCTGCCATTCTGTCTGCCTGTGCTCGTTTGCTCTCCCTCTCTCTCTCTGACAAATAAAATCTTAAAAAAAAAAATTGATCTTGAAGATTTTTCCACATCATTCTTCTTGTCAGTGGCACAGTATTATATTATGTAGAGAATAAGACCCGTATCGAGGGATGTGTTTTCTAACATACTTTTGATATTGTGTATATATATGGTGCTGTAAAAAATAACTTGCCCTGTACCATTTTGTATGTGTGTATATGTTCACAGAATAAATTTCCACAAATAGACTCATTACATACATTTATCATTTTATTTTTTTAAAGATTTTATTTATTTGACAGACAAAGATCACAAGTAGGCAGAGAGGCAGGCAGAGTGAGAGGAGGAAGCAGGCTCCCCGCCAAGCAGAGAGCCCGATGCAGGGCTCAATCCCAGGACCCCAGGACCATGACCCAAGCTGAAGGCAGAGGCTTTAACCCACTGAGCCACCCAGGCACCCCACATTTATAATTTTAATAACAATGTGCAAATTGCCCTCATAGGGAGTTGTACTAATTTGCATTCTCACCAGGCATATCTGGAATTGCCTGCTTTCGCACAGCCTTGCCAACACAGTGGGTTATCACTTTGGGGACTTTTCTGTTCTGTTGGTGAAATCTTCATGCAGCTCCAATTCGCTTTTCTCTTATTATGAGTGAAGTTGAGCATCTTTTCATATGTTTATGGACCCAGTAGATTTTAAGCTCCTTCTTAGGGGGCTAACTTCATCATTTCTGTGCCACCCTTTCCAGGGCTCCCCAAAGGCCTCTCTACAGAGCAGGTTTTCAGTCAAGATTTATAAACCCAAGAAATGTTTGCATGAATGAATAGATAAGTCATTGAATACATGGTCATGCTGTTGGAGCTACAAATCTTCAATTAGGTATGATTCTTCCCTCAACCAGCATAAGATAGCATAAGCTTACAGGGTAGATATAAAAGTAAAATACTTGTAAGTTCAAAGATTACAGGCCCTATTCTAAGGGTGAATAATTACTTGCCTTAGGCTGAAAAGTGAAGAAACTTACATGAAATACCTTGTTCATCCCCAGAAAGGGTGAAGGAATCCCATAGCTCTTTTCCATAGTTTCTTGTTTATTTTAATAGTGGTTTGGAGGGGCGCCTGGGTGGCTCAGTGGGTTAAAGCCTCTGCCTTCGGCTCAGGTCAGGATCCCAGGCCCCACATTGGGCTCTCTGCTCAGTGGGGAGCCTGCTTCCCCCCTCTCTCTCTGCCTGCCTCTCTGCCTACTTGTGATCTCTGTCTTTCAAATAAATAAATAAAATCTTTAAAAAAAATAAAAGAGTGGTTTGGAGCTGGTATGATTAAGTGGTTTCCATAGAACTAGTAGCAAATCAGACAAAATAAGGCCCAGCATTTGAGTTCTCAGGCTCCTTCCACCTTCGTTTCTCCTCATAATCTACCCAGAACTCAGATCCTTTGGTAGAGTAAACTGTCATTAGCTACAGTTTGAAGCCTGAGTTTCCTAGTTTCTTTATTGTTTCTCTGTGTTCTCACATCAAAATACTCACATCAAAAGCCACAGCAAAGCATATTTGTTTGTTTGCTAGTTTTATGAATTGTATGGAATTCTGTTCTCCAGCAGCACATTTGCCAACTGTCTGCTTTATGCTATCTCCAGTCAAAGAGAAGCCCCCGCTAGACAGGTGGAGGGTGAGAGCAATTGTCAGCTAGAACAGAGCAGAACTTCCATGGTGTACTCTTACCAGAAGTGACTTATCTAACAGCTGTGCTTGAACTGAACCTTTCCCTAAAGGAAAGCCTACCCCAAAAAACCCATGAAGCCCTCCACCTATTTAGGAGGCTCCCCCTTCATCTTTAAGCAACAAGAGCTGTCCTCACAGTCATAGCCCAGAATATAGAATCACATCAAGCAATAGGTTTAGTCAGCTCTGACAGCCACCTAAAGAACAGGGAGGCATAAAGTGGACAGGAAAAGAAGAAAGAGAAGGTAAGTCTGAAATTCAGGTTAGAATCCTGATTCCAGACCCTCTATAACTAAAAATAACGAACGACTATTGTCAGGGACCTGGGAAAATAATATGAGAGGGGATTCAGTATTTTAAATGGATCTGTTGATGGAGATTAACTGTTTAAAATAAGGATACTTGGAAAATTAAGATACTTGCAACCTTCCCATTAGAGGTTCTTTTCCTTTCTGTTGTTACTTTTGGGTGTGTGTGGGTGGGTGTGTGTGTGGGTCTGTGTGTTAAAATGGCAGATCAAGAAGAAACAATTTTAACATATGTTCAATGTTTAAAATTCTATTTAATGCATGTGTGTCTGTTGTGTCACTTCCTATAACGAACACCCTGTGTGTTATTTTCATCTCTACTACTCACACATTTTGTAGACAAAGAGGAGCCAGAAGAGGATGAATGACTTGCTCAAGGTCACATACTTCATAAAAAAGAGCCCAGATTTTGACTCACGTCTTCTGAACCCCAAACTGGAGTAAAGATTTGTTTCTTAGCTTGTTGTAAAACTGGTCTCAGGGAAGACATTCTAGTGCTGAGAAGTGCCAAAAAAAGAAGGATTATCTTCACTTTTAGCAACAGAACCACTCTAAAATTGTTTTTTGATGATCTGAAGCCTTAGAAACTGTGCTGGATCCAAAGAGGGTTAAGTGAGTAGTCCATACCTCTGGATGATCATTCTGGGGATTATGCCACAGGGCAGTGGGTCCACTGCAAGGCAGTTCCAACTACAAGTTAGAACTGGAATCACTTTTTTAAAAATTTTATTATGTTTTTTCAGTGTTCCAAGATTCATTGTTTATGCACCAAACCCAGTGCTCCATGCAATATGTGCCCTCCTTATTACCCACCACCAGGTTCATCCAACCTCCCACCCCCGTCCCCTCCAAAACCCTCAGTTTGTTTCTCAGAGTCCACAGTCTCTCATGATTTATCTCACCCTCCGATTTCCCCCAATTCATTTCTTCTCTCCATCTCCAATGTCCTCCATGTTATTCCTTATGCTCCACAAGTAAGTGAAACCATATTATAATTGACTCTTTCTGCTTGACTTATTTCACTCAGCATAATCTCCTCCAGTCCCATCCATGTTGATACAAAAGTTGGGTATTCATCCTTTCTGATGGAGGCATAATATTCCATTATATATGTGGACCATATCTTCTTTATCCATTTGTCTGTTGAAGGGCATCTTGGCTCTTTCCACAGTTTGGTGACTATGGCCATTGCTGCCATGAACATTGGGGTACAGATGGCCCTTCTTTTCATTACATCTGTGTCTTTGGGGTAAATACCCAGTAGTGCAATTTCAGGGTCTTGGGTAGCTCTATTTTTAATTTCTTAAGGAATCTCCACACTGTTTTCCAAAGTGGCTACACCAACTTGCATTCCCACCAACAGTGTAAGAGGGTTCCCCTTTCTCTACATCCTCTCCAACACATGTTGTTTACTGTTTTGTTAATTTTGGCCATTCTAACTGGTGTAAGGTGGTATCTCAATGTGGTTTTGATTTGAATCTCCCTGATGGCTAGTGATGATTAACATTTTTTCATGTGTATGTTGGTCATTTTTATGTCTTCTTTGGAGAAATGTCTGTTCATGTCTTCTGTCTATTTTTTTATGTTATTATCTGTTTTTTGAGTGTTGAGTTTGAGGAATTCTTTATAGATGTTGGATATCAGCTCTTCGTCTGTAGTGTCATTTGCGAATATCTTCTTCCATTCTGTGGATTGCCTCATTGTTTTGTTGACTGTTTCCTTTTTTTTGCAGAAGCTTTTGATCTTGATGAAGTCCCAAAAGTTCATTTTTGCTTTTGTTTCCTTTGCCTTTGGAGACATGTCTTGAAAGAAGTTGCTGTGGCCAATGTCAAAGAGGTTACTGCCTATGTTCTCCTCCAGGATTTTGATAGATTCCTGCCTCACACTAAGGTCTTTTATCCATTTTGAGTTTATCTCTGTGTATGATGTATGAGAATGGTCAAGTTTCATTCTTCTATACACAGCTATCCAATTTTCCCAGCACTACTTATTGAAGAGACTGTCTTTTTTCCACTGTATATTTTTTCCTGCTTTATCAAAGATTATTTGACCATAGAGTTGAGGGTCCATCTCTGGGCTCTCTACTCTGTTCCACTGGTCTATGTGTCTGTTTTTGTGCCGGTACCATGCTGTCTTGGTGATCACAGCTTTGTAGTAAAGCTTGAAATCAGGCAATGTGATACCCCAGTTTTGTTTTTCTTTTTCAACATTTCCTTAGCAACTCGAGGTCTCTTCTGGTTCCATACAAATTTTAGGATTATTTGTTCTAGCCCTTTGAAAAATGCCAGTGGAATTTAGATCAGGATGGCATTGAAAGTATAGATTGCTCTAGGCAGTATAGACATTTTAACAATGTTTATTCTTCTGATCCATGAGCATGGAATGCTTTTCCATCTTTTTGTGTCTTCTTCAATTTCTTTCATGAGTGTTCTGTAATTCCTTGAGTACAGATCCTTTACCTCTTTGATTAGGGTTATTCCCAGGTATCTTATGGTTCTTGGTGCTATAGTAAATAGAATCAATTCCTAATTTCCCTTTCTATATTTTCAGTGTTAGTGTATAAGAAAGCAACTGATTTCTGTACTTTGATTTTGTATCCTGCCACATTACTGAATTGCTGTATGAGTTCTAGTAGTTTGGGGTGGAGTCTTTTGAGAACTGGAATCACTCTTGAAGATTTGCCACTTACCTAAAGATAAACTTGCTAGGCTACAATTCATAAACCACAATGTGACAACACACAGTTCCATTAAGGATTTATTTTGTTCTCTCACATGACCACAGAACCTTCACAGGAGGAACTTATCAGTTCCAGCCCATTTATTATCAAATTTCTGTAATTGATGATTATCAACATGGAAATATGGAAATATTGAAGACTCTAGCTTTCTGTGGTGAAATATAAGGTTGGGAATATGTACTTCATTCATGCAAGTAAAGAAAAATTTATTGAGCATGTACTATGTACCAGTTACTTTAGTTACCAGATGCCTGCAATTAAAGAAATTTCTTAACAAAGAAAGGACTTTGCTTTGAGAATAAATAGGTTAACTGAAAAAAAAGGTTATATATTTATTAATTATTTTGCTCACTTTATATTTAGTCACACATCATGGCTTACATGTAACCAAAGATTTATAAATATCTCAAACTTTTAAAAATAACTGCCCCTTTAAACATTCCCTTATCAAAGACTCCTTCCCCCAGTCTTTACCTGTTTTCAGATATAAGCTTTTCTACAGAGTCACACAGTAATAATATGAAAGCTCTTTGGAAGTACACATCTATTATTTCCAAGGATTGGATTTTCCAAAGGCCAAATAAAGAACAGAAGTCATTGATATTGTCATGGTCAGAATCATGGTCCTGTATCAAAACTCAAATGAATTTTCCACAAAGAAAATTATTCATTGAAAAAAGATGTGTCCTGAGTTTTCTACCATACTCAAGTTACCAAATTAATCAGTGAAGCTCTTCAGCAGAAGGGAAAATAAAGCTAAAAGTCAAAGTTAGAGATAAATATACCCAGTGTTTTAACCCTGATTTCTGTTTAGTTTTTGGCCTCATATTAAGTAGAGTCATTTGTCCTGTACTAGTGGTCAATGAAGTTTTTCAGATAAGGGAAATTTGCAAAAAACTGAAGCTTATCTCCTTCTTTTTCATTTTAACCAATTTTATGTTTTGAGAAACATCCTAAAAATCAATTGCATTGCTCTGTCAGTGTAAGGAAAGTATATTGTACAACATTTAGTCCCTTCCTGATACATAGGGCCCTGCTTCTTAAACTCAATATCCACAGGTAAGCAGCAGTGGGTCTAGATTCAAAGCCACTAAATTAACATGAAGCAAATCTTCTTGTACATCTAATATACTGGCGAATGTGTAGGAGAAATATATGAACTTCAGTACTCTTAAGTTTTTGTCATGTCACACATACAGAAACATTAACAAAATCTTTTCTACAAAAATCAGTTTTATCTTTTTTCTTTTTAGGCAAATGCCTAAAAAGTAGAAATTTTTATGCTCAGTAAGTGATTGGAAAATGTGCAACATTTTTATTATTGGAGAATCTTGTGGTATTGGCATTGCAGTTACTTTAGAACAAAAAAAGTGTGATGGATTTATCAGAGACAGTGTGAATTGTACTGGCCTGCTTGGCCAGGACTCATCTATAGGAGCAGAAAATCTGGAGTGCTTGATTTTTCAGCAAGACCTAGAAAGCCCAGGCAGCTACATTTTTTCAAACTAGAGTGTCACTTTAGAATATGTATATGTTGCAGGGGGTAGAGAGGTATTGTTGTTATTAATTGCTTTGGTTTTACTTTGCATTATGGGGAAAGTCCTAGAAATCTGCATGATTTCTTATTGCAACTGGCACCAACCATTTCTTTACAATATGGGGCTATGTTTAGTTCCCCAGCAATGTATAAGCAAAAACACCAACAATTAATCTTTTGGAATCATTCATTATTTGTCATTTTAAGAGTAACAATTTTTTTTGCAGGTGAACAATGCATATTTCTTTTCCACTTGAGATTCAAAGTTTTATTTTACTTTTTCAGTGTTACAAGATTCATGGTTTAACACCACACCCAGTGTTCCATGCATTATATGCCCTCCTTAATACCCACCACCAGGGTCATCTAACTCCCCACCCTGTGCCCATCCAAAATCCTTAGTTTGTTTCTCAGAGGCCACAGTCTCTCATGGTTTGTTTCCCCCTCCGATTTCCCCCAATTCACTTTTCCTTTCCTTCTCCTAATGTCCTCCATGTTATTCCTTATGCTCCACAAGTAAGTGAAACCATGTGATAATTGACTGTCTCTGCTTGACTTATTTCACTCAGCATAATCTCCTCCAGTCCCGTCCACGTTGATGCAAAAGTTGGGTATTCCTCCTTTCTGATGGAGGCATAACAGCCTTCCCTTTGAGATCAGGAACATGACAAGGAGTAACAATTTTTGAATTACATTTTCACCCAGAGACAGGAAAGTTTCTAGCTAGAGGGTAACAAAGAATACAACACCAGTGTTAAGTAGAGAAGGAGACTGCTATGAAAACTGAGCAGGGGTAGATAGACAGTGCAATGGGAGGACAACCAGCAATGTGGAGTACTGGGAACCAACAGAACAGAACTGGGATTAGTTCATGGTATCAAATCAGATGAGGACTACAAAGACACTATTGGGGATTTCTGGTCCAACATGTGAGAAGCTTAGAAGTCATCACTCTCTCTTAACAGCAAGTAAAAAGCTAGACAAACTGAAAAATCAACAATTCTTTTTAGATCCATAAAACAAGTAAGATCACAGGACCCTGACTTCAAAATTGGAGACAGGTGAAGACAGAGAACCACAATTTACTGGAACAGAGACTCATATATGCATACATCTGTACAGAAACTAGTGGCAAGTTAGGAAACCTGAACCATAATTGACAAATTGTTGGATGTCCCCATACTTTTGTGAGTTTTATCTCCAAGAGCTCTACTATATCCTCAAAGTGAATATTGAAGAAAAATCTCCTAATGCTTCTAGCAGGGGCAAGGGGAAAGGAACATTTTTAAATATGCCAGAGCACTCTGTTCTTGTTAACAAGGTCTGCTCTTAGGAGAAACTCTTTAACATGAGCCTAACCTGCTGGGTTTTTATCAGACCCTAACTGGCCTGGAGGAAGGTAAATGCCCACCTGCACCCCTATCTAGCTTTCTATATAGGGAAGAGGAAATACCCAACTCTAGCTACTCTTGCAATCATGTCCCACCTAAGTACAAGTGGGGTGTGGCAGAGACTGAGAAGCATGTGTGAAGCTCATTAGCCAGAAGCATAGGCTCATTAAAAGACTGAGACATAATCACAGTAGTATAGAATGCTTCCCCTCTTCCTGAATCTTACCACCACTTTACTAAAGACCAATTTATAGCAGTTTCTTTTACTCTGTACATCATGTCTGGCTATAAAGAAAAAGTTGCAAGATGTACTAAAAGGCCAAAAAAAAAAAAAAAAAACCACCATAAAACAGTTCAAAGAGATAGAGCAAACATTAAAACTAGACACTGATATGGCAAGCATGTTGTAGTTATCATACCAGGAGTTTAAAACAACAATGATGAATATCCTAGGTCCTAAAGTGGATAAAGTAGACAGCATGCAAGAGAAGATGGGCAATGTATGCAGATTGATGGAAATTCTAAGAAAGAATTCAAAACTACTAGAGATCCAAAACACAACAGAAATGAATGTTCTTGGTGGACTTATTAGGAGATGATATATGGCTGAAGAATCTCTGAGCTTGAGGATATCCTAACAGAAACCTCTCAAACTGGAAAGAAAAAAGACTGGAAAAAAAAAGAACAGAATATTCAAAAACTATGGGACAACTACAAAGGGAGGGGTCACATAGATGTAATGAGTATACCAGAAGCAGAAAAGAGAAAGGAACAGAAGACATATTTGAAACAATAATGACTGAAAATTTCTCTAAAACTTATTTCAAACACCAAACCACAGATACAGGAAGTCTAGAGAATTCCAACTAGGAAAATGACTGAAAAACTGCATGTAGCCATATACTTTAAAAACTAGAGATGATCAAAGATAGAGAACAAAATCCTGAAAGAAGGTGGGGTGGGAGGGAAGCACTTTACCAACAGAGGAGGAAAAGTAAGAATTACATTCAATTTCTCTTCCAAAATCATGCAAGCAAGAACAGAGTGTAGTGACACATTTAAAGTTTTGGGAGAAAAAAAAGTCACCAACCTAGTTATATTAATTTCAGTTGGAGCTGACTTCACAGCAAGATTAGTTATCAGAAATAAGAACATCACATAACGATAAAGGAATAAATTCTCCACAAAGACATTCTTAATGTGTGTGCATATAACAACAGTATCAAAGTATTTAAGGCAAAACCTGATAGAACTGCAAGGAAAAAATAGATGAATCCACTATTGTAGTTGGAGACTGCAACATCTGTCAGAAATGGGCAAATCCAGCAGGCAGAAAATGAGTAAGGACATAGTTGAACTCAATAATACCATAATTCAACTGTATATAATGGTCATCTATAGACTGCTTCATCCAAAAGCAGGAGAATACATACCCTTCTTGAGCTCACATGGAACATATGCCAAGATAGACACATTCAGGTTTATAAAGTATGCCTTAACAAATTGAAAAGAATAGAAATCACACAGTGTCTGCTCTCAGACCACAATTGAATTAAACTAGAAATCAGTAGCAAAAAGGTAACTGGAAAATCCCCAAATACTGGGATATTGAACAGCACACTTCTACATAATACATGGGTCAGACAAGAAATCTGAAGAGAAAATTAACAATACTTTGAAGTAAATGAAATGAAAATACAACATCAAATTGTGTGGAATACAGCAAAAGCAGAGCTCAGAAGAAAATGTATAGCATTGAATGCAATATTAGAAAAGAAGATCTAAAATCATTCATCTAAACTTCTACATTAGGAAACTAGAAAAAGAAGCACAAATTAAATCCAAAGTAAGCAGAGGTAAAGAAATAAAAATTAGAGCAATAATCAATGAAACCGAAAAATAGGAAATCAATAGAAAAAAAACTAATGAAACCAAAAGCTGGTTTTATGAAAAGATCAGTAAAATCAATAAGCCTCTAGCCCAGCTAACTAAGAAAAAAAGAAAGACAAATTATTAATATCAGAAATGAAAGAGGAGACCTCATTACAAACCCCATGAATATTAAAAGGATAATAAAGGAATAATACAAACAACTCTATGACCATCAATTTGATAACCTAGATGAGATAAATGGGTCAATGCCTTGAAAGACACAACCTGCCAAAACTTAAGAAGAAGAAATAGACAATCTGATTAAGACTATATCTATTAAAGAAATCAATAATTAATAACCTTCTAAAACAATGGGCCCAGGTGGGTTCACTGGAATTTCATCAAACATTTAAGAAAGAAATTAGACCAGTTTTCCACAATTTTTTTCAGAAGGTAGAAACAGAGAAAATGCTTCTCAATTTATTCTATGAAGTCAACATTACCCTAATAACAAAAACAGATCAAACCATTACAAGAAAACTACAGAACAATATCTCTAATTAAAATGGATGCATGAGAGACTGTAGACTCTGAGAAAGAAACTGAGGGTTTTGGAGGAGAGGGGCCTTGTGGGGATGGATGAGCCTGGTAGTGGGTATTAAGGAGGGCACATATTGCATGGAGCACTGGGCGTGGTGCAAAAACAATGAATCTTAGAACACTGAAAAAGTTTAATTAATTAATTAATTAATTGCATTAATAAATATTAACAAAGACCAAAGTAAAGCACAAAAAGCCATTTAAGGAGCAAATCTAAAATGAATTCACTGTTATTAGTAACCATTATCTTGGAATTTATTTTCTCAACACTAGCATTCCTACACTCCAATTATAACTTCATATGGAAATACATAAACATAATTTCATATATGTGTACATATAATTGTATATTATATAATCGTATATTATGAATAATACATATAACTTTATATAAAAATATTAAAATGGATGCAAAAATCCTCAATACTTGTCTGTTTTTGCTTTTGTTGCCTGTGCTGTTGGTGTCATATCTATAAAATTATTGTCAAGAACGATGTCATGAAGCTTTTCCCTGTTTTCCTCCAAAAGTTTTATAGTTTCAGATCTTATGTTTAAGTCTTTAATACATTTTGAGTTAATTTTTATGCATGGTATAAGGGTTTAGATTCTTTCTTCGGCATGTTACTCAATTTTCCCAACATTATTTAGTGAAGAGACTGTTCTTTCTTTCCCCATTGTGAGTTCTTGATGCCCAAAGATCAGTTGTCTGCATATGCATGGATTTATTTCTGGTCTCTCTGTTTTGTTCCATTGGTCTATATGTTGCTTTGTTTTGTTTTTTTAAAACATATAATGTATTTTTATCCCCAAGGGTACAGGTCTGTGAATCGCCAGGTTTACACACTTCACAGCACTCACCATAGCACATATCCTCCCCAATGTCCATAACCCCACCCCCCACTCCCAACCCCCCTCCCCCCAGCAACCCTCAGTTTGTTTTGTGAGATTAAGAGTCACT
>NW_019154101.1:8913823-8938690 GCF_002288905.1 Enhydra lutris kenyoni
TTGTATTATTATCGATGTGTTTCTTTGATTTTGTTATTAATTGGTTTATATAGTTGGCTGCTCCCACATTAGGGGCGTAGATATTTAAAATTGTTAGATCTTCTTGTTGGACAGACCCTTTGAGTATGATATAGTGTCCTTCCTCATCTCTTATTATAGTCTTTGGCTTAAAATCTAATTGATCTGATATAAGGATTGCCACCCCATCTTTCTTCTGATGTCCATTAGCATGGTAAATTGTTTTCCACCCCCTCACTTTAAATCTGGAGGCGTCTTTGGGTCTAAAATGAGTTTCTTGTAGGCAACATATTGATTTTTTTTTTAATCCATTCTGATACCATGTGTCTTTTGATTGGGGCATTTAGCCCATTAACATTCAGGGTAACTATTGAGAGATATGAATTCAGTACCATTGTATTGCCTATAAGGTGACTGTTACTGTATATTGTCTCTGTTCCTTTCTGATCTACTACTTTTAGGCTCTCTCTTTGCTTAGAGGTCCCCTTTCAATATTTCCTGTAGAGCTGGTTTGGTGTTTGCAAATTCTTTCAGGTTTTGTTTTGTTTTGTTTTGTTTGGTTTTGTTTTTGTTTGTTTGTTTTTTTTTTTTTGTCTTGTAAGCTTTTTATCTCTCCTTCTATTTTCAATGATAGCCTAGCTGGATATAGTATTCTTGGCTGCTCTATATGTTTGTTCATATGCCAGTACCATACTGTTTTTTATTATTGTAGCTTTGTAATATATTTTGAAATCAGAAAGTGTAATGCCTCCATCTGTGTTCCTCTTTCTCAGGATTGCTTTGGCTATTCTGGTCTTTCATGGTTCCATGGGAATTTTAGGATTTTTTTATTCCTTCTGTAAAAAATGCCATTATTTTTTATAGGGATTGCAATGAATCTGTAGATTCCTTTGAGTAGCATGGACATTTTAATAATATTAAGACTTCCAGGGGTGCCTGAGTGGCTCAGTGGATTAAAGCCTCTGCCTTCGGCTCAGGTCATGATCCCAGGGTCCTGGGGTCGAGCCCCACATCGGGCTCTCTGCTCTGCAGAGAGACTGCTTCCTCCTATCTCTCTCTGCCTGCTTCTCTGCCTACTTGTGATCTCTGTCAAATAAATAAATAAATAATCTAAAAAAATTTAAAAAAAAAAAGACTTCCAATCCATGAACAGAAGATGTCTTTCCATTTGCTTCTGTTGTTTTTTTGTTTTTCTTTTTTTCATTTTATCAGTGTAGTGTAGTTTTTGGTGTAAAAATATTTCAACTCCTTGGTAAAATTTATTTCTAAGTATTTTATTCTTTTTAATGCTATTGAAAATGAGTTTGTTTTCTTAATTTTCTTTTTGGTAAGTTTGTTATTAGTTGCTATAGTTTGATTTTCTACCCTACAACTTTACTGAATTCATTCACTAGTTGGTTTTTTTTTTTCTTACTTTTTAAGTCAAAGCAAAAACAAATTTATTGATTCACATAAATGAAAAGTTCATGGGTGGTTATGGCTTCAGGCAATTATCTCTGCCAGCAACTCCAGACTCCAGGCTTACATATTCTCTCACTTCTCTTTCTTTTTTTTTTAATTATGCTATGTTATTCACCATACATTACATCATTAGTTTTTGATGTAGTGTTCCAAGATTCATTCTTTGCATATAACACGCAGTACTCCATGCAATACATGCCCTCTTTAATACCCATCATCAGGCTAACCCATTCCCCCGTCCCCTCTAAAACCCTCAGTTTGTTTCTCAGAATCCAGTCTCTCATGGTTTATCTCTCTTCTGATTCCCCCTCTTCATTTTTCCCTTCCTTTTCCTAATGTCCTCCATGCTGTTCCTCATGATCCATGGATAAGTGAAACCATATGATAATTCACTCTCTCTGCTTGAAATATTTCACTTAACATAATCTCCTCCAGTCCCATCCTTGTTGACACAAAAGCTGGATATTCATCCTTTCTGATGGCTGATTAATATTCCATTGTATATATGGACCACATCTTTATCCATTCGTCTGTTGAAGGGCATCTCTGCTCAATAGTTTGGCTATTGTGGACATTGCTGCTATGAACATTGGGGTGCATCTGTCCCTTCTTTTCCCTACATTTGTATTGTTGGGGTAAATACCCAGTAGTGTAATTGCAGGGTCATAGGTAAGCTCTATTTTTAATTCCATAAGGAATCTCCACACTGTTTTCCAAAGTGGCTGCACCAACTTGCATTCCCACCAGCAGTGTAAAAGGGTTCCCCTTTCTCCACGTTGTCTCCAACACAAGTTGTTTACTGTCTTGTTAATTTTGGCCATTCTAACTGGTGTAAGGTAGTAACTCAATGTGGTTTTGATTTGAATCTCCCAGATGGCTAATGATGATGAACATTTTTTCATGTGTCTGTTAGCTATTTGTAGGTCTCCTTTTCAGAAGTGTCTGTTCATGTCTTCTGCCCATTTTTTGGCTTCATTATTTGTTTTTGGGGGGGTTGAGTTTGAGAAGTTCTTACAGATATTGAATATCAGCCCTTTGTCTATAGTTCCATTTGCAAATATCTTCTCCCATTCTGTGGGTTGCCTCTTTGTTTTGGTGACTGTTTCCTTTGTTGTGCTGAAGGTTTTATCTTGTTGAAGTCCCAAAAATTTATTTTCATTTTTGTTTCCTTTGTCTTTGGAGACATGTCTTGAAAGAAGTTGCTGTGGCCGATATTGAAGAGGTTACTGCCTGTGTTCTATTCTAGAATTTTGATGGATTCCTGTCTCACATTGAGGTCTTTCATCCATTTAGAGTTTATCTTTGTGTATGGTGTAAGCGAACAGTCGAGTTTCATTCTTCTGTAAATTCATTAGTTTTAATAGTTTTTAGTGGCATCTTTAAGGTTTTTCTACATCATATAACCTGCAAACAGAGAAGATTTCACTTTTTTTTCTGATTTGGATTTTATTTATTTCTCTTCATTGCCTGATTGCTCTGGCTAGGATTTCCAGTCTATGTTGAACAAAATGGCAAGAGTGGACATCCTTGTTTTTTTCCTGATCTTAGAGGAAAGGACTTCAGTTTTTCACCATTAAATTGATGTTAACTGTGGGTTTGTCATACATGACCTTTAGTATGCTGAGATACATTCCTTCTGTATGGAGTTTATTGAGCATTTTTACCATAAAAGCATGTTGAATTTTGTTAAGTGTTTTTTTTGGGGGGAGGTCTATTGAAGTAATCATATGATTTTTTTATCCTTTATTCTGTTAATATGGTGTATCACATTTATTTATTTGCACATTTTGAACCATCCTTGCATCCCACAAATAAATATCTCTTGTTCATGATATGTGGTCATTTTAATGTACTGTTGAATTTGATTTGCTAGAATTTTGTTCAGGATTTTTGCATCTGTGTTCATGTAATTTTCTTTTCTTGTAATGTCTTTGACTGACTTTCATATCAGAGTACTGTTGGTCTCAGAAAATGAGTTTGGAAGTCCCTTTTATTAAACATCTGTCCAGTAAACAAAACAATCAACTGAATGAAAAAGCAACCAGTAGAATGGGAAAAAATATTAGCAGACTATGTACTTGATTGGGGGGAGGGATTAATTTTCCATTATATAAGGAGCTTCTGTAACTCAATAGCAATAAATAAATAACCTGATTTTAAAATGGGCAGAAGACTTGGTTAGGCATTTCTCCAAGGAAGACATACAAATGGCCAACAGGTATATGAAAATGTGCTCAATATCACTAATCATCATAGAAATGCAAATCTAAACCACAATGAGGTATCACCTCATATCTGTTAAAATAGCTATTATCAGAAAAAACAAAAGATGACAGATGTTAGCAATGGTGTGAGAAATTGGAATCCTTGTGCACCATTGGCAGGATGTGAAATGGTGCAGCCACTATGGAAAACAGTATGGATGTGTCTCAAAAATTAAAAATAGAATTATCATATGATTCATCAATGTCACTCCTGAGTATATATCCAAAAGAACTGAAATGAGCATCTCAGAGATAAATCCACATTCCCATGTTTATTGTAGCATCATAATAACCAAGATGTGGAAATAAGTCAAATGTCTATTAACAGAAAATGGGTAAAGAAAATGTGACACATACATACAATGGAATATTATACAGCCTATAAAAGAAATAAATCCTAGTTTCAAGAATATGGATAGACTTCAAAGACATTATAATACGTGAAATAAGTCAGTCTCAGAAGGACAAACATTCCATGATTTCATTCATACGAAGTATTAAAATAGTCAAACTCAGAGACTAGAGGCAGAGACTAGAATGGTGGTTTGCAGGGCATGTGAGGAGGGAGAAATGGGGAGTTGTTGTCCAATGGGTTTAAATTACATTTATACAAGATGAATCATTTTTAGAGATCTACTATATGACATAGTGTCTATGGCTATCATAATGTTGTATACTTAAAAATTTCAGAGAGTAGATTTCATGCTAAGTGTTCATCACACACACACACACACAAAAGCAAGAGGACATAAGAAATCTTTTAGAAGTAATGGATATGTTTATTACCTCAATTGTTGTAAAGCTATCACAGGTGTGTGCGTATGTCCAAACTCATGAAAATACATACATTAAATATATGCAGTACTTTTTATAGTAAGTATACCTTAATAAGCTGAAAATTTTTCAAAAAAAAATCATCAACAAAATGTTAGCAAATTGAATCCAACAATTTGTAAAAATGAATCATACACCACAACCAAGATTGTTTCCAAGTATGCAAGGCAGGTTCAACATTCAAAAACCAACTAAAGTAATCCATCAACAGACCAGGCCCGCAAAAAATTATAAGATCATATCTACAGATGCAGAAAAAGCATTTTACAAAATCAACACCCATTCATGATAAAAACTTTAAGCAAACAAGGCATAGAGAGAAACTTCCTCATCTTAATAAATACCTCAAAAAAAACCACTTTAGCTAACATCATATTTAATGGTGAGAAACTCAATGCTTTCCCACTAAGATCAAGTACAAGGCAAGGATATCCCTTCTCACCACTGTTTTTCAACACTGTACAGAAAGTCCTAACTAATGCAATAAGATAAGTAAGTGAAAGGTATACAAATTGGGAAGGAAGACATAAAACTCTCTTTGTTTACAGGTGACATGATTGTCTACATAGAAAATTTTAACAGAATCTGGGCACCTGGGTGGCTCAGTGGGTTAAAACCTCTGCCTTCAGCTCAGGTCATGATTCCAGGGTCCTGGGATCGAGTCCCGCATTGGGCTCTCTGCTCAGTGGGGAGCCTGCATCCCCCTCTCTCTCTGCCTGCCTCTGCCTACTTTTGATCTCTGTCTGTCAAATAAATAAATAAATAAAATCTTAAAAAAAAAGAAAATTTTAACAGAATCAACAAAATAACTCCTAGAACTAATAATAGATTATAACAATGTTGCAGGATACAAAATTAACATACAAAAGTTAATCACTTTCCTATAGCTCAGCAATGAACAAGTGGAATTTGACATTAAGGACACAATACCACTTACATTAACATCCAAACAAAAGAGAAATAGTTATATATCTAATAAAATATGCACAAGATCTATATGAAGAAAACTATAAAATTCCAATGAAAGAAATCAATAAACTAATAAATGAAGAGATATTCTATGTTCATGGTTAGGAGCACTCAATATTTTCTAATTGTCAGTTATTCCAAACTTGATCTATAGATTCAATGCAATCCCAATCAAAATCCCAAAATTGGATTTTGTGGCTATGGATAAACTAATTCAAAATTCATATGGAGAGGTAAAAGATCCAAAACAGCCAACATAATATTGAAGGAGAAGAACAAATTTGGAAGACTGACACTACCCAATATCAAGACCTACTATAAAGCTATAATAATGAAGACAGTGTGGTATTAGCAAAATAATAGACAGATAAATGGAAAAGAACAGAAAATCCAGAAATAAACCCAATTAGATATAGTCAACTGATGTTTGACAAAGGAACAAAGATACTGCATTGAGGAAAAGATAGTCTTTTCAACATGCTGCTGCCATGGTGCTGGAACAATTGGACATATACATGTGAAAAAGTGACTCGAGGCCATACATCTTTCATATGAAATAACTCAAGATGGATCACAGATTTAAATGTAAAACAAACAAACTGTGGAAGGAGCTGAGATTCCCTTCAACAGATGAATGGATAAAGAATTTGTGGTACATATATACAATGGAATATCATTCATTCAGCCATCAGAAAGGGTGAATACCCAACATTTGCATCAATATGGATGGAACTGGAGGGCATTATGCTAAGTGAAATACATCAAGCAGAGAAAGACTCAGAAAGACACCATCAAGAGAACTTTTAAAAGCCACAAACTGGTGGGGCACCTGGGTGGCTCAGTTAGTTAAGCAGCCAACTCTTGATACCAGCTCAGGTCATGATCTTAAGGTCATGGGATTGACCTCTGCTTTGGGCTTCATGCTCAGCATGGGGTCTGCTTAAGATTCTCTCTCTCCCTCCCCCTCTACCCCTCCCCCCACTAGCTCTCTCTCTCTCTGTCTCTCTCTCTAAAATAAATAAATAAAATCTTTTTTTTTAAAGCCACAAACTGGTAGAAAATATTTGTAAATTTGATATAGGATTGTTAGCCAAAATATACAAAGAACACTTAAAATTAACAAAGAAAACAAATAATACAATTAAAAAAATGAGCCAAAGATTTTGATAGACACCTCACCAAAGAAGATATACAAATACACATGTGAAATACACATATGGCAAATAAGTATATGAGAGCTGCTCCGCATCATATGTCATTAGGGAAATGCACATTAGAACAATGAAATTTCACTATGTACCTATTGGAATGACCAAAATCCAGAACACTGACAACACTAAATACTGGGGATCATGTGGAGCACAGGAACTCTTATTCATTGCTGGTGGGAATGCAAAATAGTACAGCCACTTTGGAAGACGGTTTGACAGTTTCTTACAAAACTAAATATTGTCTTAGCATACAACCCAGCAATTGTGCTCCTTGGTATTTACCCAAAAGAGTTGAAAACTTATGTCCACACAAAAACCTACACATGAATGTTTATAGCAGTTTTATTTACAATTTGCCAAAACTTGGAAGCAACCAAGATGTCCTTCAGTTGGTGAATGGATAAATAAACTGGGGCACATCCAGTTTATATTCCATTCCAGTTTGGAATATTATGTAGTGCTAATATGAAATGAACTATCAAGCCATGAAAATACAAGGAGAAACCTTAAATGCATGTTAGTAATATGCATATTATTAATATGCATTTTACTAATATGCATTTACAATATACATATTACTAATATGCATTAGTAATATGCATATTACTAAGTGAAAGAAGCCAATCTGAAAAGGTTATATGCTGTATAATTCTAACTATATGATATTCTGGAAAAGGAAAAACTTTGGAGACAGCAAAAGGTCAATGGTTACCAGAGGTTGGGTGGAGAGTGGTATAAATAAGGAGAACATGGATGATTTGGGAGATAATGAAACTACTGTATGCATGATACTATAATGGTGTATGTATGCCATTACACATTTGTCCAAATCCATAGATTGTATAACACCAAGAGCAAAGCCCAAGGTAAACTAAAGGATTTTGGATGATCATGATATGTCCACATAGGTTCATTACTTGTAACAAATGTACCATCTGGTGGGGGCTGTTGATAATATGGGAAGTTGTACATGTGTGGGGACAGGGATATTTGAAAAATATCTCTACTACACCTTCTGTTCAGTTTTGCTGTGAAAACTAAAAATGCTCTAAAAACTAAAGTCTACTTAATAAAAAAAAAAAAAAGGACTATTGGGTGTGGCAATAAGGAAGTGGTGGGTGACCGCAAAAGAGCAGTTTCAGTGAGGTGCTGAATATAGAAACCAGACTGCAGTGAAATGAGGTGTGAAGAATAGTTGAAGAAATGGAGCTAGGGAACACTGACAGCTCTTTCAGGAGTTTGCTTTTGAAGGGCAAGAAGACTCAGGTTAGTAGATTAGAGAAGTGGGGTCCAAGGAGGGACTTATTGTTGCTTGTATTAGTATACAGTGTTGTCAGGCATAAATTCTAAGTGCCATATGTGTTAGGATTCCTTGGCTTTATGGTACAGTTGGAATTCCTTGGTGTGTCAACAATATCAATGACTTCATTAAAAAGTAGAATAAGTACAGGGCAATATATTTACAATTTACTCCACTTTCTATGAGTTTCTTCATGTTTGTTCATTCCTTGGAAAGGCCATATGTATATCCCCTCAATTTAGATTCTCAGCAAATAACCCTATCAAGACCAAAGCACATTATTGGAGAACCTAGTTTTCCTAAAGATAAAGTAGTTCCATTAGGAAAAATACAATGACTTGAATTACTTTTATCTTTTCTGCCTTGAGCTGGTCTCCAGATGTGCTGGGAGAGGATGTTTACTACTCTCACCCTCTCCTGAAGACATTCAGGATCAGGACACCTGAGGGCCTCTAGATAGCCTGCAGCCATCACAGGTACACATTTGCTGAATACATGTGGCTTCATGAATAGATGACCTAAAAATAACCACAGTTAAGTAAAACCTAAGATATGGGGTGCCCAATCTCATCGCTAGGCAAGAAGGCAATAAGATGGCTGGGTGTGGGCTACAGAGACATAAGGGAAAGGAAGATCAGACAGTCAGAGAGAAGGAAGCAAAAATAGATGGGTGGCAAATGCACACAGCAGAGCCTTCCTTAAGAAGAGGTTGGTCCATGTGTAGGAGAGACTACTTCAAGGAGGAAACATGGAGACTATAAAAGATACCAAGGGAAAAGAAGAACAGGAGAAAAGGAAATGAAAACAGAAGAGAGGGGTGTCACATTTCTTTTGGCATTTAAAACACTTCCAGATTGCATCCTGAAATCTTGCTGGACCAAGAATTGCAATCTTCTGGCAAACTCAAGGTCTTAGCTTTGGCATCCCTGGCGCTGTAATATCAAATCACAGCTCAATGTTAAGTTTTATTATTCAACATGAATTAAAAGGTCAAAGGGAAAAAGAGCTCTGTGGTGTTCCATTAAAGGAAAAATCTGATCATTTTAAAGCAGTATGATCTTAAATGAGCCCATGTTAAAAAAGGGCAGTGTACAGGGGAGTATGGGCAGTAAGTGCCTGTTGCTTCCTTGGAAGCACATGTGCATGCTGGGAAGGGTACTTATGAGCAGAATTCATGCTTCTCACCAGGTGTTTCACTTATAGGAATAGTGGGAACATCTGTCAATAGATGGTTACCTATGTAGGTGAAAAAAGTGATATATTACTCCTCTTTCCTTCCCCCAAAATACTTTGTTTTCTAAACCTGTGTGAATGTACACCATCTTCCACATCATATGGGAAGAAAGAAAGGAGATCCCTCCTGATCATACACTTGGTATCACAGGTATCATCCTTAGATAATCTCCAGAACAGTCATCTACTGGATTCTAGTTTGCAGTGCTTAGAGACAAGTTCATTAGGGCACACCATTGGATGCTCTGCTGTGACCAATCCAGATGCTCCTACAGGGAAGTCTGTGACCTCTTTATTGTCAGGAACTTCCAGACAGATGTTTGGGTGGTATTGAGCCACATTGTACAGCTCAGCCACTTTCTCAGACTGAAAGCTGCTATTAATGCATTGATCTTTCATCCATACCAAATTGCTCTTAGACCTCTGAATTTTGAACCTCAAACTCTGAAGCTCCCTCCTCCACCTCCTTACCTTCTCCTCCATTGGCCCTACTATGCCAACTCCTGGTCCTTCCCTATACTTTGTTCTGTGATCCCTTTTGTCCTTCCCTGCCACTGGTCTATCGTTGAAGAACATACTTTTAAGTTTATTGAGGCTTGTTTTATGGTATATCATAGAGAATATTGCATGTGCACTTGAGAAGATCATGTATTTTGCTGTTGTTGGATAGAGTATTCTATAGATGTCTGTTCAGTCTAGTTGGTTTGTAGTGTAGTTCAAGTCTTCTGTATCTTTGTTGATCTTTTCCTTACTTATTCCATCCATTATTGAATGTAGGGTATTGAAATCTTCAAATATTATTGTTAAATTTTTTATTTAAATTCAATTTAGTTAACATGTCATGTGTTATTAGTTTCAGGTCATTAGTGACTGAATTTAGTGACCCATCAGTTGCATAGAACACCCAAAGTTCATTATGTCAAGTGCCCTCCTTAATGCCCATCACCCAGTTACCCCATCCCTCCACTCACCTCCCCTCCAGCAACTCTGTTTCTTCCCTATAGTTAAGAGTCTCTTATGGTTTGCCTCCCTCTCTGTTTTTATCTTATTTTATATTTATTGTCAATTTTTTTCTCCTTTCAATTCTATCAGTTTGCTTCATCTTTCCTGGGGCTCTGTGTTAGCTGTACACATGTAATTGTTATATCTTCCTGCTGGATTAACCCTATTATCATTATAGAGTGTTCCTCTTTATCTCCAGTAACATTTTTTGGTTTTTAAAGTCTGTTTTATCTAGCATTAGTATAGTTCCTTTAGCTTTCTTATGCGTGCTGTTTGTGTAATATATCTTTTCCACCCTTTTACTTTCAACATATTTGTATCTTTGCATATGAAGTTTGCCTCCTATAGAATATAATTGGGTCATTTTTTTAATCCATCTGATAATCTTGGCTTTTTCATTGGATTATTTTATTCATTCACATTTAATGTTATTATTATAGTTGGATCTGTATCTTCCATTGCACTTTTTGTTATTTATCTTTATTGTTCCTCTCTTCCTCCTTAACTGCTTTATTTTGCACTATTTTCTAGTGTAGCACTTTAATTCCTATATTAATTTACTTTTTTTTTTTTTTAGTTATTTTCCCAGTATGCTTGGGTATAAAATATAGACCTGGCTGGCTCAGTCAGAAGAACATGCGACTATTGATCTCGGGGTCACAAGTTCAAACCCCTTATTGGACATAAAACTTACTAAAAGAAAAAAAAGATCCAAGTCTTACAGAAAAATAAACTCAAAATGGATTAAAGACTTAAAGATGATACCTGAAACCATAAAAATTCCTAGAAGAAAACATGGAAAGTAAATTCTTTGACATTAGCCTTCTTCTAAATATGTTTTCTCAGGCAAGGGAAACAAAAGCAAAAATAAACTATTGAGACTATGCCAAAATCAAAAGCTTTTACACAGTGAAAGAAATTATCAACAAAATGAAAAGGGAGCCCACTGAATGGGAGAAAATATTTATAAATGACATTAGATAAGGGGTTAATAATAAAAATATATAAAGAATTTCTATAACTCAACACCAAAATCATCATCATCATCTGATTAAAATGGATAGAGTACCTGAAGAGACATTCTTCTAAAGAAGACATACAGATGGCCAACATTTGAAAAGGTGTTCAGTATCACTAATCATCAGGGAAATGCAAATCAAAACCGCAATGAGATACCACCTCACACCTGTCAGAATGGCTAGAGCAAAGAAAACAAGAAATAACAAGTGTTGGCGAGGATGTGGAGCAAAAGGAACACTTGTGCATTTTTGGTGGAATGTAAATTCGTACAGCCACTGTGGAAAATAGTGTGGAGGTTCCTCAAATATTTTAAAATAGAAATACCATATGATCCAATAATTCCACTACTAGGCATTTTCTCAAAGAAAACAAAAGCAGTAATTCAAAAGATATGTGCCATGAGAGACTATGGACTCTGAAAAACAATCTGAGGGTTTTGAAGGGGAGGGGGGTGGGAGGCTGGGGGAACCAGGTGGTGGGTACTAGAGAGGGCACGGATTGCATGGAGCACTGGGTGTGATGCAAAAACAATGAATACTGTTACGCTGAAAAGGAAAAAAAAAAAAAGATGTGTGCACCCCTATGTTTATTGTAGCATTATTTACAATAGCCAAGTCATGGAAACCACTTAAGTGTTCATTTATAGATGAATGGATAAAGATATATATAAAGGAATATTACTCAGCCATTTTTTTAAAAGAATGAGATCTTGCTATTCACAACAGTATAGATGGGCCTAGAGGCTCAGTATTACACTAAGTGAAATAAGTCAGACAGAGGAAGACAAATGCCATATGATTTCATTTATATGTGGAATCTAAAAAGCAAAGCAAATGAACCAACAAACAAACCAAGGAAAAAATTTAAAAAACGAGTAACAGACCCGTAAGTGCAGAGAACAGACTGATGTTTGCCTGGTGTTAGGGGAAGGACAAAATAGGTGAAGGGGAGTGTGCAGGTTTCCAGTTATAGAATGAATGAGTCACTATATATTATATAGTCCATATACTATAAAATATATATGTTATATATATAATATATATAAACTACATATTATATAGTTATATGGTTATATATATAGTTATATATGTGTATATGCATGTACCTATATATACATTTTAACTTTATCAGAATCTAATTCAGATTAATGCTAATTAATTCTAATCAATACTAATTAACCTAATTAATACTAATTAATTCCAGTGAGATATAAAAATGAATCCTATATAACTCTATACCATCTTTCCTTTTTTTTCACTATTGTTAATATACATATTACATCTTTATGTGTTACAAACTGGTAATACATTGTTATAATTATTCCTTTATATAATTGTGTATTTTAAAGAAGCTGAGAGAAGGAGAGCAACTATATATTTACAGAATATGTTATTTTCCTGATTTACCATTTCTGGGTCTCTTATTTTTTCCAGTGGATTCAAGTTACCACCTGGGTAACCTAGTAATTTCCTTACACCAATACAGCTTTGTCCCCCAACCTCTTTTGTGCTGTTATCGTCAACCATATTAAATCTTTGTGTGTTATATACCACATACTACAACTACCTTCATATTGTCTTGTGCTATTACTTTTGAAATCCATTAAAAGAAGAAATATGCAATATACTGTCTTTTATAAATACCTACATAATTACCTTTACTAATGCTCTGTGTTTTCTCTTGTGGATTGAATTAATGTCTGGAGCCACTTATGTTCAGCCTGAAGAAATTCCATTAGTATTTCTTGTAAAGCAGATCTGCTAGCAATGAATTCTGTCCATTTTAATTTAAGAATGTCTTTATTTCACCTTAATTTTTGAAAAATAGTTCTGCTGGATATAAGTTCTTGTTGACAGGTAGTTGGGTTTCTTTCCCCTTTTCAGGACTTTGAATATATCATCCCATTGCCTTCTGGCCACCATCATTTCTAAGGAGAAGGCAGTTCTTAATCTTGCTGAGGTTCCCTTGTCCATGACAAGTCATTTTTCTCTTACTGCTCTCAAAATTTTCTCTATCTTCAGCTTTCAGCATTTTAACTATGATGTGCCTGGGTATGGAACTCTTTGTATTTATCCTACTTCAAATCATTGAGCTTCCTGGATGTATAGGTTAATCTTTTTTTTTTTTTTTAATCAAATCAGGGAGTTTTCAGCATTATTTCTTTGGATTTTTTTTTTTTTTCTGCTCTTCTCACTCTCCTCTCCTAGTATTTCCATTACTTGTATGTTGATGTGCTAACCATGTCCATATTCCTCTGGGGCTTTATTATTTTTTAATTTATTCTTTTTTCTCTCTGTTCTTCAGATTGTATAATCTCTAATGATCCTTCTTGAAATCCATTAATTCTTTCTTCTGTCGGTTCAAATCTACGATTGAGACACTCTAGTAAAATTTTCATTTTGATTAGTGTGCTTTTCAACCTCAGACTTTCCATCTTAATCTGTATTTCATAAGGCACACAGCACACCTTCCTTTAATAAAGTATGGTTTCCTTTGGTTCTTTATAATAGCTGGTTTGAAGTCTTCATCAGCTAAGCTGACATATGAAACCACTAATAGGCAATTTCTGTTGCCTACTTTTTTCTTTTGTATTTTTTTTCACACTTTCTTATTTCTTTGCATTTTTCATAATTCTTCATTGAAAATTTGACATTTTAGATCATATATTGTAGCAACTCTAGATAGTGATTCCCTCCCCATCCCCCAGGGCATATTGTTATTTGTTTATTTGTTTTGTGATTTGGCTGGATTATCTCAGTGAAGTCTATTCCTGTGCAGTGTGCAAGTTCTAGTGATGCTCCTCAGAGGGCACAATCCTAGGCAGGTGCATAGTCACCTGGGATGACAGCAGTTTTAGCAGGCCTCTCTTTAATGACCTCTTTCCCTGATTTCTCTGTTGAGCTGTCTATCACTGTTGATATCACACCTACCTGTTAGCCTCCACTAATTGACAGGTGATTTCTCCATTGTTTTCAGAGATACTTGGGCATAAATTGCTCCAGATTTTGATACAATTAAATCCAGCCCCTTTGCAGTAGTCTTTAAGGTCAGTCTTCAAGGATTGTTCTAACCCCAGAAGGGCTCTTATTAACAGTGTCTTTCCCTTGTTCTCTATGTAAAACTTGTCTCATCTCTGTTAAACTTAAGTATATTTAGTTTGTTGCCTTCAGGGAGCTACCAGTTTACTTTTAATTACCTGCCACCCAAATCTCCATTGTTTCCATAGAACCTTTAGACTTGAACATCTCCATGCTTTCTGTTCTAAATAAGGCATTTCCCTGGGAGAGCTGTGAAGCTCTCTGGTGTTATACCTGCCTCTTCCCAT
Organism: Enhydra lutris kenyoni; assembly: GCF_002288905.1. NCBI lineage: Eukaryota > Metazoa > Chordata > Mammalia > Carnivora > Mustelidae > Enhydra > Enhydra lutris. The sequence continues at coordinate 8,928,461 of NW_019154101.1, forward strand.
GAGTCAAGCCTCTGAACCACTGCTCTGGAGTTGAGGGTGGGGACAGTGGTCTGTTTCTCTTGAAGCAACGTCATTCCTGGTTTATGAGAGAGGTTCTGGCCAGGAGCTGTGTCCTTTTCCCTCAGCACCTTGCCTCTTCCAGTATGGAACCATCTTTTTATGAACAAACTGAGGAAGTCTTGGCCCACTACTCTTGGGATAGAGCTTCTGCCTTACAAATGGGGGATAGGTAGAAGAAGGGAGCCCCAGACATCTCACCTGCTCTTACCTAGAATAAAGCTTCTGCAACGCAGAGCTGGGGATCATGAGAAATTGTGGTAGCCTTCTTCTCCTAGGGAGATACCATAATACCAGACTGTGAGATATGGGGAGAGGGAGCTTTGTGTTCTAATCTGCACTCACCCAGTGTACAACTTCCATCACCCTAAGGTAAATGATGGGAGGGAAGGGAGTCATGGCTCAAGTGCTACAAACTTTTGCTGTTCTTACCAAGATTTAGTGGATATTTTCAAATTAATACTTCTCCATTTGCTATGTGCCCTTAGGATAATTTCCAGGAACTTAAAATATTTGTGGTGTTTTTTTGTTGTTGTTGTTGTGTGTTTTTTTTTTTAATGATTTTCACTAGCTATGGTTGTTTTGCTGGTGAGAGGACCCTCTGAGCTCCTCACACCATCATTTTGGGTATACCAATCTCTTATCTTTGATTTTTAACTAAGGAACCATTGCTCTCTGTTCTTCCAGAAAGTCCAAAAGAGTTCTGGTACAGTGTTTGTTGGTAGGAAGGAAGGAAACAAGCAAGCTGGTCTTACTTTCACACAAAATTGTTTATCATCATAATTTCCTCCACTACCATAATTATGTATTCAGCAAACATGAATGAACACTATACACATATGCTAGTTCCTGGAGTACAAAGTTCTGAGGTCTAGGAGCTCACAGAAGTCAAAGAGGTGGATAAAAGTAAAGGAGCCCTTACCATGTAATGCAGCAGTAATGAGGGAAGCATGTGGAAAGTGCTGTGCCATGGAGAAGAGGGAGGGACATTCTGCCTGGAAGTGTTGAGGTGGACTTCAGGGACAGCAGCATCTCAGCTGCCTCTTGAAATAAATCCCACAGTAGTGGTGGAGAAGAACATTTGAGAAATAGGGAATAGTGTGGGCAAAAAGAAGAGAGGCACGAGAAAGCATGATATGTGAAACATCGAGAGGCCTTGAAGCACTTGACTGTGGAACACAATCAGAACATAAAACGTACTCTATGGGGGGAGTGGCAGAAGAGACTTCAGTTGGGGCCCAGTTGCTAAATCCATAAGGCTTAGAAATGATGGTATAAGTATAAACACTGAGGAGCCTCTGAAAGTGCTTAAGTGTCAGAGAAAAACTATTGGGTTTATTTTATTTATTTATTTTTAAATATTTATCTACTTGACAGAGAGATCACTAGTAGGCAGAGAGGCAGGCGGAGAGAGAGAGAGGAGGGGAAGCAGGCTCCCCGACGAGCAGAGAGGCCAATGCGGGGCTCGATCCCAGGACCCCGAGATCCTGACCTGAGCTGAAGGCAGAGGCTTTAACCCACTGAGCCACCCACGTGCCCCTATCATGTTTATTTTAGAAGGATACTCCTGACAAACACGAAGAAAGGTTGAGAATGGAGTTAGAGAGAAAATGCGGAATCTGTGAGCTGCAGTCATTTTGGCATGAGATTATGAAGGTTTGAACCAAGACAGTGGTGCCGGGAGTGAAGAAGAGATGGGGGAAAGAGATCCATATGAGAGGAAATCAAAAGGTTTGGGGAACCAATTAAATGCCAGTGATAAGGGGAGAAGAAGTCAAGGATGATTCATAAATTTCACATTTGGCAGCTGTTTCCGCTACCCACTCTTTATTGTCTCTTGATGACAAAATCATTGCTTTGATTTTTGGAAAGATGAGAATTCCTTGTCCAAAATTCTTCACTTGCCAAAGATGTGTCTGTGTCATGCTATTTAACATGTAGCCCCTCTTAGCCCTCCCTTCAGAGAATAGGGAAGCCTCCTTCTAGACTCACGCATACCGAGGGTATAACATTCCTGCCTACCTACAGAAGCAGCTGAGTAACCCGTAATCTATTCTGGAAATGAGAAATGCACTGCCATCTGGTAATGCCAGAAATATTTAGAGAAGTGGGGTACTAGGAAAGAAGTCTTGACCAATTAAAATTTATGGATACATCTTAAAGCTGCTAATTCCCATCCAGTCTTTTGTTCAAGTGGCTAACAAGCACAAAGCCCAGTTTGCCTGTAACTTTCTTTTGCCATAAACTGGGGAAAGTCATGCTTTTAGTAACCAAAAGTTTGATTCTGCATTAATAGGGATAAAGAATGACCAATTTTAAAGGGCAGTTTTTTGAAAGGCCTTTAATCCATTGTAGTTGTATCACTGCACTGAATTCAAAAAGTCATAATGATCACCCACAATCAGGAGACCAGTGGGCTCCTTTAGGGTCTTGTTAGCACAAGCTCTGTTCCACTGAGTGGTGCTCACAAACATTTCACCTGGCCTGGTCTGGCCTGGCCACTTCAGCCTGCTGGCGTCCTGGCTGTGTGGGGCAAGCTGCCAAGTGATGGCCTGACAAGGCTGAGGAGGAGGAGGCCAGAGACTGTTTTGTATTTCAGATTCAACCTGTAACCAGATGCTCACAATTTTCAATTATAAAAGAATAGCCATATAAGATAAAGAAACATTAGATGCAAAAGTAGGAACTTCATGGGGTCCTTAAGTTAGTGCGCAAGTTTATGCTTAACATACTGGCTAATCTAAAGCAGATAGTGGATTTAATTGAGATCATTTTTTCCAAAAGGAGGGTAAGCCTCCCATATGCTCAGAGGATCCTTCATCCTCCAGATACTCAGCAGCCAAAATAAATATGTTTTCATTTAGCCTGGAAATGCAGATGGTCTCCAAATGCCTGATAGTCTGTCTTGTTAATCATAGTCGGGCCAACATTAACCACTCCCTGCTGCTTGGCTCTGAGCACGAGAGTAGTCCTACCTCACACTTCCCTTCCAGAACCTCATAAAGTGCAATGGGGGGGGGGGGGTCAAGAAGAACTGGCCCCTAACCTACTAGCCTTGCTCCTCCTTTGCTTGGCCCACCATGCATGTCCCTGGCACCCTATCAGATCATCTACATGTGCTACAAACATAAATACAACCAGCACACTGCTGAGATCATAAACATGTGCTCTAGATAAACCAGGATATGTGAGATATAAAGAAGGAGGTAGTGAGAGATATTGGAATGACACCCAAGGTAAATTTTAAGAAGAGCAGTGATTTGCCTGGGATATAAGAGAAAGAAAATGAATGATGGCTCAGGAGAGAGACAAATTGTATATGGGAAGGAGGGAGCCAATTTATTTGGCTAGAATATGAAACACCAGCTGGAGGGTAGAAGCAGATGTAGAATGATAGCACCTGACAGGATCCAAGAATGGGAATTTTTATTTAATTCAAAAGACAGTTGTCAGTCCCTGTGGGGATGCAGAAAAGAGAAGTGATGATATAATATGGCTAAATAAGTTCAAGAATGGCCATCTGATGGGTTCATACAGTTATTTTTTAATGCTTTTGAAGAACTTTTAATGACACAGGAAATGTTTTATGATGGGAGGAGAAATAAAAAGGATAAATGCAAAGTTTTGCTTATAATATTTCAATTATGTTACCGAGATCTAAACCTGCATAGAAAAAATTCGGGAAGATACACTAAAATATACTTACTGTCTCTATCTGATTAGTGTATAATCTTACTATCTTATTTTTTTCTTTTCCATTTAAAAGTTTATCCCAAATAGACTCCAAAGAATATGTTTTTAAAATCTGGAAAAAAATTATGTGTGTTCTTTGAAAAATAGTATCAGAAGAATTTGATTGGATTATAGGTTGGGGTTGGTGAGGCTGGTGGCATATCAGCCAGTAGGGGTTTGCACAGTATTCAAGCAGTGAGTTGGAGACCTGGTTTCACACCGTGGGAGTGAGATAAAGATGATAAAATAGGGGAGCTTAGTTAGGAAGAATAACAGAAAGGACACCATGAAGCTAAGTATTACATGTTCAAAGAGATGACAATAGAAGCCAAATGTCAGAGGAAGGATAAAGGTGCTACCTAGTAATTAAGTTGAAAGTAGAAAGAGTTAGGCAAAATTCAATTTAATATGGTCCTTTTTGTTTTAGGTGTTTATGGGATATAAAAGTTAGGCCAAATACTTTCTATTTGACATACTAATAAAGGAACCCTTAGTAGGTTTCCTCACTGAGGGCTTTCTTTTGTTGTGGTTTCTTTAATGTTAAGCATTTGATCTATGCTAAAACCCAGTCTCGATCCCTCTGGCTCTGTATCTAATCATTCAGCTAATGACTATTTACTAAACTTTCTCTGTAGAAATCTCCAGCCCTTATAATTTAATAACCAAAAAAATGACTTATGTACAAACTACCATAGAAAAGAGAGGATATGATAAGGTCTATATGACAAAGCATATGACTCTGGATTTCTCAGCTGAGAAGCCTTGCCTTCCATTATCTGGCTCTGCCCCATCTCTGCTAACTTACTATTATTCTTCAACATATACCATTATTCTTCAGTATACACCACTATCTGCTCACGCTGCCTAGTGTCTCTTTACTAGTGGGCCATACTCATTGTAGGAATGTTTTCCATTGCAAGTTTTATCTATTAATGACTTACGGTATAAGGACAGATGTGGTTTTCTTATGAAGAAATTAAATGGCAGGGAATCTCAGAGTTGGTCCATTGATTATGATCCATATTTCTAGGTTATTACTTCATCATTCTTAGTGAATTGATTTTTTATCCTTGTGGGTTGTCTCATAGTGACAAGGTGGCTGCTATAGCCCAGGGATCATATGTTTACTTTGAAAGCAAGAAGGAGAAGAAAGGAATAGTGCTAGCCAATTTTCTTTTTGTGATTATCCCTTTGTCAGAAAATTAGGGTCAGAAGACCATTCCAAACTTTCTCACACATTTTCTTAGGTCAAAAATACATCACACAACCACCCTCACATGAAAGGAACTCTCAAAACATGGTATATGGCTTCCAGCCTGTAGAGCTGCACTGTCCAATGTAGCCATTAACTACATGTGACTATGGAGTATTTGATATGTGGTGAGTGCGTGTGAGGCTCTGAATTGCTAATTTTATTTAATTTTAATTAATTTAATTTAAATATCAAATTGAAGCAGTAAAAAGCAATTTTCCACTAGATACAACTTTATTGTTTTGGTAGAATTATATTTCACTTTAATAATTGCATGGCACAAAATATTATTATTGTATTATGCTACACATGTCAACAGACACAGAAATTGTTTCTAGTATTACACATAAACATTTCATTGACAAGTTTTGTCAATATGGATTCAAATATTAAAAGACAATACGTTTTTTAGCTCTCACTTTGGTTATTTGAAAATTTTTAAGGTTGTTTGGAACAATTGGATATTTTATGAAATAAATATAAGTGATATTTCCCGTGTGAACTCAGCCTCTGTGCTATAAGTATATAATAGGCAAAGGAGTCCAAAGATTTAATGTAAAAAGCAAATGTAAAGTATCTTCCTAATTTTATAAATATTGATTACATATTGAAATTATAATATTTTAAATCCATTGGGTTAAAAAATATATTATTAAAATTAATTTTACCTGTTTCTTTTCACATTTTTAATGTGTCTACTAGAAAGCTTAAAATTATATATACAATGTGCATTACTTTTTTATTGAATAGTGCTTGTCTAGAGCTAGGAGAATATAAAGGTTAGGAGGATTAAGGATGGTTTTTAGGTTAGCCAACCAATACAGTTGGCCTCACTCATGTGCCCGCATACCTACACATGAAGAATACCTCTCATCTCACCTGTTAATTGGTACAGAACAGTGCTCAATAAATCCTATTTATGATTTATTATTATTCCTATTGCTATTAGGCTGGCCCTTAAACAAGATCTAGCTGGGTGGTAAGTAAATTCCAGCTTCAAGCTGACCTCTTCCAAACATTTTTCTTTGATCACCTAGTTCAGCACTCTGACTCTATGTCCATGCTCACGTGCATATAACAAAAATTTATTGTACATTGAAATAAATGGGAAAGAATGCAATAATAAAGTTAATAATTCTGCCAGGAGGAGTCATGAAAGTTTCCCAGAAGAGGTTGCACTTTAACTGAAATTAGAAGAATGAGCTGGAGCCTACCACATGGGAACGGGCATTCCAAAATGAGGAGGTATTATTGCAAAAGCACGAAAAGACATAGTGCCTTTGGATACTGGTGAAAATTTTGTGTAGCTAGAGAAGGCTTCTTGATTTGAGGCTAGAATTTGGGCGTTCTGTAAGGGTGAAGTGAGGAATAAGCAGGATATTTCTCTAAGCAGGCAGATGATGTGAACAGATTATATCCTTTCTCCTTGCAAGAGATTTATTCTGATTTTGTGTCTCTACCTTTCCAATGTATATGCTTATTTCATTAACTTACAGTGTTCTTTTCTTTTTTTTTATTTTCAGCATAACAGTATTCCTTGTTTTTGCACCACACCCAGTGTTCCATGCAATCCGTGCCCTCTCTAATACCCACCCTGGTTCCCCCAACCTCCCACCCTCCGCTGCTTCAAAACCCTCAGATTGCTTTTCAGAGTCCATAGTCTCTCATGGTTCACCTCCCCTTCCAATTTCCCCCAACTCCCTTCTCCTCTCTAACTCCCCTTGTTTTTTCTTTTCTAATATAACCCTTAAGCTATAGAATTGCCACTAATTACTGATTTCACTCTATTCCACAAGATTGGATATGAATACATTAACATCGTTATAGATACCATCTACTTTGCTTTTCAGTTTTTCTTTGACCCACAAGTAATTTGGGGATGTTCTATAATTGTTCAAACATATGAACTTTTTAAAGCTGTCTTTTTGTTATTAATTTCTAATATTATTGCACTATGACTAATGAACATGGTTTCTATGACTAAATCTTTGTACTTGTCAAAACCTGATTTGGGACCCAGTACATGTTTGGTTTTGTCAATTTTCCATGTATGCTTTAAAAGAACGTATATTTTCTTATTTGTGGTTATATGATTTTCATGTGTTCTTTTGATGAAGCTGGTTAACCACATTATTTCAAATTTTCTTTATTTTTACTCATTTTTTCTAATCTTTCAATTATTGAGAGGTGTATTCAGCTGAGTATAGAATTCTAGGTTAATATATATTTTCTCTCAGTGTTTTAAAGGCACTATCCTATCGTCTTTTTGTTTTCATTGTTATTATTGGGAAGTATGCTGTCAATCTAACCGTCATTCCTTAGTAAACAACATGGCTTTTAAACCCCTGGCTACTTTTAAGATTCTCTTGTCTTTGGTGCTCTTGGTATCAATGTTATGCCGAGAGAATGAGTTTTGTTTTTATCTTGCCCAGAATTCATTATGCTTCCCAAGTACCAGGATTTATATATTTATTATTTCAGGAAAATACAAAGCCATTATCTTTTTAAATATTGAGTCTACCCCATTCTCTGTATTCTCATCTTTAGAAATTCCTGTTAGACCTATGTTGACCTTATTACTCTATATCTCACATCTCAATCTTTCACTCATATTTACTATCTCTTTAGACGTCTGTGCTACATTTTGACTGACTTCCTTAGATTAGTCTTTTTCTTTTGCTTTTTGAGTCTTTGTCTCAAAGAATGCCTGAAACCAGCATTGCCTTTGCATTTTTCAATTACCTGATACAATCCATTTTTTCAAAGCTGGCTTAAAGTTTAGTTTCTATTATTTGCAACACAGAAATTCTAATATATACTCACACAGCAAGCTAGTCATCATGTTCCAACAGAAGTGTGTACTGAATTCAACACTTCCTTTCCATCCCCACTGACCTTCTCCTTGTCAGTTATGCTGCTCAGATAGACAGACAGTATAGCAGCCAGTAAAGGAGGCTCAGAATAAACAGTCAGAGCCATAGAAGGAGAATAATGAGGGAACTGTGCCAAGATGCCAGAGAATGAAATTTTAATAGTTAAGGAATATTCAGTTTAATATTCAGTTTAAGTGAATATTAAATATTTAACTGAATATTAAACTGAATACTTAAGGAATATTAAACTGAATAGTTAAGGGATATTGAATAAATATTGAATAGTTACAGAATATTGAATAAATTGAATATTAAACTGAATAGTTAAATAATATCCAGTTTAAGAGTGAAGGAATACTGCAGAGAGGCCAAGGAAGTATGAGAATTGAAAACTGAGCACTGGAATTGCCAATGGAGAGATGATTGCTGACCCTTATTCTGCCTTTACTTTTCATGGGTTTCATTGAATTCTTACTAACTACAGTAATGGGCAGAAAGCATAGAAGATGTATATTCAAAAAATAGTAAATGATTGATTAATGATCTTATTTGGGAATTTGGGAACATACAAAGATAACCATTTAATCACCATGGTTTCTGTGTAAGGGGCAAGAGATAATAGACTAAGAAAATAAGAAAGGCAGATTTAAATTGAAAATAATTTGGAAAGGATGTAAAATTTGTAAGTCAAATTTTTTTTCATTATACAATAAACAATTTATATTCATTTCCCATGCCTTAGATTCTTTCTTCTTGGTGGGGTCACTTTACTCCAGGTTTGGGTGGGGGTGGTAGTAGTGAGAGCCTATACAGGCTGGGCCAATGAAGTAAAGTTCATTTTTTTTTCTTGTGATGATAAATTCTAAGATTTACTTTCTTAGCCAATTTCAAACTTGCACTACAATATTATTGACTATAGATCCATACTGTACATTATATCCCCATTACTTATTTTATAACTGGAAGTTAGTATCTCTTGTACTCCTTAACCCTTTCACCTACCCCCAAGTCCCCATCCCCTCTGGGAACCACCAATCTGTTCTCTGTATCTGTGAATTTTGTTTTGTTTGTTCATTTGTTTTGTTTTTTAAATTCCAGCTACAAGTGGAATCACACAACATTTGTCTTTCTCTGTCTCACTTATTTCAGTATTTACTGTCAAGGTCCATCCACATTGCAAATAACAAAATTTTATTTTTTTTATAACTGGGTAGTATTCCACTGTGTGTATATACCACATCTTTATCCATTCATGCATCAGTGAACATTTAGGTTGTTTCCATATTTTGCCTATTATACATAATGCTGCAGCAAACATAGGGATGCATATAACTTTTTGAATTAGTGTTTTCATTTTTTTCAGATAAATACATAGGAGTGGAATTGCTAGATCATATGGCAGTTCTATTTTTAATATTTTGAGAAACCTCTGCACAAATCTTCCATTCCCACACTGTGAGGGTTTCCTTTTCTTAACATCCTCACCAATACTCGTTATTTCTTATGTTTTTGATTTTAGTATTTCTGACAGATATGAGATAATATCTCATTGCAGTTTTGATTTGCATTTCCCTGATGATTAGTGATGTTGAGCATCTTTTCATGTGTCCATTGGCCATCTGTATGTCTTCCTTAGAAAAAAAGTCTATTTAGATCCTCTACCCACTATGTAATCAGATTTTTTTTTTGCTAATTACTTGTATGTTCTTTATACATTTTGGATATTAACCCCTTATTGCATATACGACTTGCAAATATCTTCTTCCATTTAGTAGGCTGCTTTTTAAATTTTGTGGATGATTTCCTTTGCTGTCCTGAAGCGTTTTAGTTTTATGTACTCCCATTTGTTTGTTTTTACTTTGGTTACCACTGCTTCTGGAGTCAGGTCCAAAAACATGTTGCTAATTTATTGAAGAGACTGTCTTTTTTCCACTGTATATTTTTTCCTGTTTTGTCGAAGATTAACTGACCATAGAGTTGAGGGTCCATATCTGGGCTCTCTACTCTGTTCCACTGGTCTATGTGCCTGTTTTTATGCCAGAACCATGCTCTCTTGGTGATCACAGCTTTGTAGTAAAGCTTGAAATCAGGTGACATGATTCCCCACAGTTTTATTTTTGTTTTTCAACATTTCCTTAGCGATTCGGGGTCTCTTCTGGTTCCATACAAATTTTAGGATTATTTGCTCCAGCTCTTTGAAAAATACCGGTGGAATTTTGATCGGAATGGCATTAAAAGTATAGATTGCCCTAGGCAGTATAGACATTTTAACAATGTTTATTCTTCCAATCCAAGACCATTCCATGCTCTTGGATT
>NW_019154101.1:8943690-8965836 GCF_002288905.1 Enhydra lutris kenyoni
ATGGACTCTGAAAAACAATCTGAGGGTTTTGAAGGGGTGGGGGGTGGGAGGTTGGGGTAACCAGGTGGTCGGTATTGGAGCGGGCACGGATTGCATGGAGCACTGGGTGTGGTGCAAAAACAATGAATACTGTTATGCTGAAAATAAATTTTAAAAATTTTTTAAAAATTCACTATGAAAAAAAAATGTTGCTAAGACTAATGTCAGCTAGCTTACTATATATGTTTTCTTCTAGAAGTTTTATGGTTTCTGGTCTTACATTCAAATCTTTAATCCATTTTCAATTCATTTTTGTGTACGGTTTAAGATAGTGGTCCAGTTCCATTCTATTGCATGTGGCTTCCCAGCAGCATTCATTGAAGGGACTGCCCTTTCCACATTGTATATACTTTCCTCCTGTGTCATAAATTAATTGACCATATATGTGTGGGTTTGTTTCTGGGCTCCTTGTTCTGTTCCACTACCTTTGTGTTTTTAATGCCAATTCCGTACTGTTGATTAGCTTTGTAGTACAGTTTGAAATCAGAAAGCGTTATGATTTCAGCTTTGTTCTTTCTCAGAATTTCTTTTCATTCAGGATCTTTTCTGGTTCCACACAAATTTTAGGATTGTTTCTTCTATATCTGTGAAAAATGCCATTGGAATTTTGATAAGGATTACATTGAATCTTAGATTCCTTTGGGTAATATGGACATTTTAACGTTAGTTCTTCCAAACCATGAGCACAGAATATCTTTGAGTCTTTAGTTGTGTTTCCTTTCATTTCTTTCATCAATGTCTTATAATTTCCAGTGTACAGGTCTTTCACCCCCTTGGTAATATTATTCTAGGTATTTTATTTTTTTTGATGCAATTTTAGAGGAAATTTTTTTTTGCTTTTTTTTAATTTTATTTTTTATAAACATATAATATATTTTTATCCCCAGGGGTACAGGTCTGAGAATCGCCAGGTTTACACTCTTCACAGCACTCACCATAGCACATACCCTCCCCAATGTCCATAACCCCACCCCCCTCCTAACCTGCCCCCCATCAACCCTCAGTTTGTTTTGTGAGATTAAGAGTCACTTATGGTTTGTCTCCCTCCCAATCCCATCTTGTTTCATTTACTCTTCTCCTACCCCCTTAACCCCCCATGTTGCATCTCCTCTCCCTCATATCAGGGAGATCATATGATAGTTGTCTTTCTCCAATTGACTTATTTCGCTAAGCATGATACCCTCTAGTTCCATCCACGTCGTCGCAAATGGCAAGATTTCATTTCTTTTGATGGCTGCATAGTATTCCATTGTGTATATATACCACATCTTCTTTATCCATTCGTCTGTTGATGGACATCTAGGTTCTCTCCATAGTTTGGCTATTGGAGACATTGCTGCTATAAACATTCGGGTGCACGAGCCCCTTCGGATCACTACGTTTGTATCTTTAGGGTAAATACCCAGCAGTGCAATTGCTGGGTCATAGGGTAGTTCTATTTTCAACATTTTGAGGAACCTCCATGCTGTTTTCCAGAGTGGTTGCACCAGCTTCCATTCCCACCAACAGTGTAGGAGGGTTCCCTTTCTCCGCATCCTCGCCAGCATCTGTCATTTCCTGACTTGTTAATTTTAGCCATTCTGACTGGTGTGAGGTGATATCTCATTGTGGTTTTGATTTATATTTCTCTGATGCCGAGTGATGTGGAGCACTTTTTCATGTGTCTGTTGGCCATCTGGGTGTCTTCTTTGCAGAAATGTCTGTTCATGTCTTCTGCCCATTTCTTGATTGGATTATTTGTTCTTTGGGTGTTGAGTTTGCTAAGTTCTTTATAGATTTTGGACACTAGCCCTTTATCTGATATGTCATTTGCAAATATCTTCTCCCATTCTCTCAGTTGTCTTTTGGTTTTGTTAACTGTTTCCTTTGCTGTGCAAAAGCTTTTGATCTTGAGGAAATCCCAGTAGTTCATTTTTGCCCTTGCTTCCCTTGCCTTTGGCGATGTTCCTAGGAAGATGTTGCTGTGGCTGAGGTCGAAGAGGTTGCTGCCTGTGTTCTCCTCAAGGATTTTGATGGATTCCTTTCTCACATTGAGGTCCTTCATCCATTTTGAGTCTATTTTCATGTGTGGTGTAAGGAAACGGTCCAATTTCATTTTTCTGCATGTGGCTGTCCAATTTTCCCAATACCATTTATTGAAGAGGCTGTCTTTTTTCCATTGGACATTCTTTCCTGCTTTGTCGAAGGTTAGTTGACCATAGAGTTGAGGGTCTATTTCTGGGCTCTCTATTCTGTTCCATTGATCTATGTGTCTGTTTTTGTGCCAGTACCATGCTGTCTTGATGTGACAGCTTTGTAATAGAGCTTGAAGTCCAGAATTGTGATGCCACCGACTTTGACTTTCTTTTTCAATATTCCTTTGGCTATTCGATGTCTTTTCTGGTTCCATATAAATTTTAGGATTATTTGTTCCCTTTCTTTGAAAAAAATGGATAGTACTTTGAGAGGAATTGCATTAAATGTGTAGATTGATTTAGGTAGCATAGACATTTTCACAATATTTATTCTTCCAATCCAAGAGCATGGAATATTTTTCCATTTCTTTGTGTCTTCCTCAATTTCTTTCATGAGTACTTTATAGTTTTCTGTGTATAGATTCTTAGTCTCTTTGGTTAGGTTTATTCCTAGGTATCTTATAGTTTTGGGTGCAATCGTAAATGGGATTGACTCCTTAATTTCTCTTTCTTCTGTCTTGTTGTTGGTGTAGAGAAATGCAACTGATTTCTGTGCATTGATTTTATATCCGGACACTTTACTGAATTCCTGTACAAGTTCTAGCAGTTTTGGAGTGGAGTCTTTTGGGTTTTCCACATATAGTATCATATCATCTGCGAAGAGTGATAGTTTGACTTCTTCTTTGCCAATTTGGATGCCTTTAATTTCCTTTTGTTGTCTGATTGCTGAGGCTAGGACTTCTAGTACTATGTTGAATAGCAGTGGTGATAACGGACATCCCTGCCGTGTTCCTGACCTTAGCGGAAAAGCTTTCAGTTTTTCTCCATTGAGAATGATATTTGCGGTGGGTTTTTCATAGATGGCTTTGATAATATTGAGGTATGTGCCCTCTATCCCTACACTTTGAAGAGTTTTGATCAGGAAGGGATGCTGTACTTTGTCAAATGCTTTTTCAGCATCTATTGAGAGTATCTTATGAATCTAGTTCTTTCTTTTATTAATGTGTTGTATCACATTGATTGATTTGCGGATGTTGAACCAACCTTGAAGCCCTGGAATAAATCCCACTTGGTCATGGTGAATAACCCTTTTAATGTACTGTTGAATCCTATTGGCTAGTATTTTGGTGAGAATTTTTGCATCTGTGTTCATCAAGGTTATTGGTCTGTAGTTCTCTTTTTTGATGGGATCCTTGTCTGGTTTGGGGATCAAGGTGATGCTGGCCTCGTAAAATGAGTTTGGAAGTTTTCCTTCCATTTCTATTTTTTGGAACAGTTTCAGGAGAATAGGAATTAGTTCTTCTTTAAATGTTTGGTAGAATTCCCCCGGGAAGCCGTCTGGCCCTGGGCTTTTGTTTGTTTGGAGATTTTTGATGACTGTTTCAATCTCCTTACTGGTTATGGGTCTGTTCAGGCTTTCTATTTCTTCCTGGTTCAGTTGTGGTAGTTTATATGTCTCTAGGAATGCCTCCATTTCTTCCAGATTGTCAAATTTGTTGGCGTAGAGTTGCTCATAGTATGTTCTTATAATTGTCTGTATTTCTTTGGTGTTCGTTGTGATCTCTCCTCTTTCATTCATGATTTTATTTATTTGGTTCCTTTCTCTTTTCTTTTTGATAAGTCTGGCCAGGGGTTTATCAATCTTATTAATTCTTTCAAAGAACCAGCTCCTAGTTTCGTTGATTTGTTCTATTGTTTTTTTGGTTTCTATTTCATTGATTTCTGCTCTGATCTTTATGATTTCTCTTCTGCTTCTGGGTTTAGGGTTTCTTTCTTGTTCTTTCTCCAGCTCCTTTAGGTGTAGGGTTAGGTTGTGTACCTGAGACCTTTCTTGTTTCTTGAGAAAGGCTTGTATGGCTATATATTTTCCTCTCAGGACTGCCTTTGTTGTGTCCCACAGATTTTGAACCGTTGTGTTTTCATTATCATTTGTTTCCATGAAGTTTTTCAATTCTTCTTTAATTTCCTGGTTGACCCATTCATTCTTTAGAAGGATGCTGTTTAGTCTCCATGTATTTGGGTTCTTTCCAAATTTCCTCTTGTGATTGAGTTCTAGCTTCAGAGCATTGTGGTCTGAAAATATGCAGGGAATGATCCCAATCTTTTGATACTGGTTGAGACCTGATTTAGGACCGAGGATGTGATCTATTCTGGAGAATGTTCCATGTGCACTAGAGAAGAGTGTGTATTCTGTTGCTTTGGGATGAAATGTTCTGAATATATCTGTGATGTCCATCTGGTCCAGTGTGTCATTTAAGGCCTTTATTTCCTTGTTGATCTTTTGCTTGGATGATCTGTCCATTTCAGTGAGGGGAGTGTTAAAGTCCCCTACTATTATTGTATTATTGTTGATGTGTTTCTTTGATTTTGTTATTAATTGGCTTATATAGTTGGCTTCTCCCACGTTAGGGGCATAGATATTTAAAATTGTTAGATCTTCTTGTTGGACAGATCCTTTGAGTATGATATAGTGTCCTTCCTCATCTCTTATTATAGTCTTTGGCTTAAAATCTAATTGATCTGATATAAGGATTGCCACTCCTGCTTTCTTCTGAGGTCCATTAGCATGGTAAATTGTTTTCCACCCCCTCACTTTAAATCTGGAGGTGTCTTCAGGTCCAAAATGAGTTTCTTGTAGGCAACATATAGATGCGTTTTGTTTTTTGATCCATTCTGATACCCTGTGTCTTTTGATTGGGGCATTTAGCCCATTAACATTCAGGGTAACTATTGAGAGATATGAATTTAGTGCCATTGTATTGCCTGTAAGGTGACTGTTATTGTATATTGTCTCTGTTTCTTTCTGATCTACTACTTTTAGGGTCTCTCTTTGCTTAGAGGACCCCTTTCAATATTTCCTGTAGAGCTGGTTTGGTGTTTGCAAATTCTTTCAGTTTTTGTTTGTCCTGGAAGCTTTTAATCTCTCCTTCTATTTTCAATGATAGCCTAGATGGATATAGTATTCTTGGCTGCATGTTTTTCTTGTTTAGTGCTCTGAATATATCATGCCAGCTCTTTCTGGCCTGCCAGGTCTCTGTGGATAAGTCTGCTGCCAATCTAGTATTTTTACCATTGTACATTACAGACTTCTTTTCCCGGGCTGCTTTCAGGATTTTCTCTTTGTCACTAAGACTTGTAAATTTTACTATTAGGTGATGGAGTGTGGACCTATTCTTATTGATTTTGAGGGGGGTTCTCTGAACCTCCTGGATTTTGATGCTTGTTCCCTTTGCCATATTGGGGAAATTCTCTCCAATAATTCTCTCCAATATACCTTCTGCTCCCCTCTCTCTTTCTTCTTCTTCTGGAATCCCAATTATTCTAATGTTGTTTCATCTTATGGTGTCACTTATCTCTCGAATTCTCCCCTCATGGTCCAGTAGCTGTTTGTCCCTCTTTTGCTCAGCTTCTTTATTCTCTGTCATTTGGTCTTCTATATCGCTAATTCTTTCTTCTGCCTCATTTATCCTAGCAGTGAGAGCCTCCATTTTTGATTGCACCTCATTAATAGCTTTTTTGATTTCAACTTGGTTAGATTTTAGTTCTTTTATTTCTCCAGAAAGGGCTTTTATCTCTCCCGAGAGGGTTTCTCTAATATCTTCCATGCCTTTTTCGAGCCCGGCTAGAACCTTGAGAATCATCATTCTGAACTCTAGATCTGACATATTACCAACGTCTGTATTGATTAGGTCCCTAGCCTTTGGTACTGCCTCTTGTTCTTTTTTTTGTGGTGAATTTTTCCGCCTTGTCATTTTGTCCAGATAAGAGTATATGAAGGAGCGAGTAAAATACTAAAAGGGTGGCAACAACCCCAAGAAAATATGCTTTAGCCAAATCAGAAGAGATCCCAAATCGTGAGGGGGGAAAGAGGGGATAAAAAGAGGTTCAGAAAGAAAAAAAAAAGAAGAAACAATTAAAAAAAGAAAACCAATAAAGAAAAAACATAAAAAGGAAAATATATATATATATTAGATAAACTAGTTAAAAAACGTTAAAAAAGAAAAAGGTAAAAGTTAAAAAAAAATTAGCAGCAGAAGAAAAAAAAATTGAAAAAGAAAAAAAAATTAAATTAACTGCAAGGCTAAAGAATCATGGGGAGAAAGCCATGAGTTCCGTGCTTTGCTTTCTCCTCCTCTGGAATTCCGCTGCTCTCCTTGGTATTGAAACTACCCTCCTTGGTAGGTGAACTTGGTCCTGGCTGGGTTTCTTGTTGATCTTCTGGGGGAGGGGCCTGTTGTAGTGATTCTCAAGTGTCTTTGCCCCAGGCGGAGTTGCACCGCCCTTACCAGGGCCCAGGCTGAGTAATCCGCTCGGGTTTGTTTCGGGAGCTTTTGTTCCCTGAGCGCTTTCCGTAGAGTTCCGGAGGGCGGGAATGAAGATGGCGGCCTCCCGGTCTCTGGCCCAGAGGAGTCGAGAGCCGGGGCCCCACTCCTCAGTGTGCCCTCAGAGAACAGCGCCCAATTACTCCCGCCACCCTGGCCTCCAGCCACGCTCCAAGCTGACCGAGCCTGCGACCGGTTCAAGGTAACCCCGAGCTGAGAGCTCACTCCTCAGCTCTGTCTCTGTAGCCGGCTTCCCTGTTCTAATACCTGTAAGCTCTGTGACACTCAGACACCCCCGATCCTTCTGTGACCCTGCGGGACCTGAGGCCACGCTGACCCCGCGTGGGCTTCACCCCGGTTAAATCTCTGGAGCGATGTCCCTCAGCGGAACAGACTTTTAAAAGTCCTGATTTTGTGCTCCGTTGCTCCGCCGCTTGCCGGGAGCCGCCCCCCCCCCCTCCCACCGCGGTCTATCTTCCCATCGCTTTGGATTCACTTCTCCGCCAGTTCTACCTTTCAGAAAGTGGTTGATTTTCTGTTTCTAGAATTGCTGTTCTTCTTCTCTTCGATCTCCCATTGGATTTGTAGGTGTCTGCAATCTTTAGATAAGCTATCTAGCTGATCTCCCGCTACCTGAAGTAGTCTCAGCCTGCTACTTCTCCGCCATCTTGACTCTCCTCCCCTAGAGGAAATTTTTTAAAATTTCTTTCTTATAGCTCGTTGCTAGTGGATAAAAACACAACAGATTTCTGTATATTGATTTTTATTCTGCAACTTTATTGAATTTGTTTATTAGTTCTAACTTTTTTTGGTGAAGTCTTTAGGGTTTTCTGAATATAAGATCATGTATTCTATAAGTAGTGGTAATTTTACTTCTTCTTTTCTAGTTAGGATGTTTTTTATTCTTTTTCCTGTCTAATTGCTGTGGCTAAGATTTCCAATACTATGCTAAATAAAAGTGGTGAGAGTAGATGTCCTTGTTTTGTCCCTGATCATAAGGTAAAAGCTTTTAGCTTTTCACTATTAAGTATGATATTAGATGTGGGCTCACCATATATGGCCTGTATTATGCTGAGGTGTATGTTCCACCTCTACTCATTTTATTGAGAGTTTTTATCATAGTAAGTCAGACACATTTAACCCAGAGCCACATTCTTCAGGTATTTTGTCGTGTCTTCTACAGTGGTGTAGATGAATGGGCAGCTATTTAAAGGGATTAGTTAGAAATTTCAAACCACTCTTCAAGAAAATACATACTTGGACCACATAGCCTTACAGTTCACTCTTAGTCCTTTTCTCCTTATCCTTGTTTTAGGAAAGTGTTAATCATACCCAAGGCATCAGAGAAGAAAAATTATCTTTTTAAGGGTGCCTGGTGGCTTAGTCAGTTAAGCATCTGCCTTCAGCTCAGGTCTTGATCCCAGGGTCCTGGGATCAAGCCCTGCATCGAGGGGCTCTCTCTCCCACTCCCCCTGCCTGTGTGCTCACTGTGTGTGTGTGTGTGTGAAATAAATAAATAAAATCTTTTTTAAAAATCATCTTTCAGATCAGTTACTGCTCTTGCAACTGATGAAGTAATGATCACTTCCAATACTTCCTCAATCAAAGTCCATTAATGTAGCATGTGTCCTCAGGAGAGGGCTCTATAACAGAAGGCCCTGGAATTCTCCTTCCACCACAGACTCATCGCTAGATCACATTTATTTACTATGATTGCTCTATCAGTCCATCTGTCTAAGTAACTAGCTTTGGGCAACTCAGAAGCATCTCTCATCACTGACTAACAAAATTGTGGGTTAAATCAACCCAAAGAAGGACATTTCTTCCTTGACCTCAATTCCAGTAGGTCCAAGTGAATTGGAAGCTAGGTAGGGGAGAATGTCCTAGAATCATAGCATTATAGGCATCGTATGCTGTTGGCTGCAAAAGTTGGGTTTGCATCTGTTCTGAAATGAATTTTCCTGATCGTTTGCTTTCTGGGCCATTTTTACTATTTATTTTGTTGCTTGGCTTATCCTGAGCCTGAGCTTGACTTTGGTCCATACGTCTGGAAAGCATAGTGCCGTTCATTCGCCTTCCACACATCCTGCTCTTTTAATAAAACTGTTCCTTTTTTTTTTTTTTTTTTTAATACAGAATGGCTGATCACAGGATTTGGTAACAGGGCAAAAACTGATAATTTGCTTAAAATGAGTCACTTTTGCGCCAGACTGGGAGCCCCATGACTCATAATTACAAGTTCAAAGCCTGGCTGTTTGTAAGAAGAGGAAACCCAGCCAGAGGGGCTTTCAGCCTGCTCACTCTTTGCATTCTTTTTATCCAGAGAGCAAATTACTGCCCAAGGCAACCCAAAGCTCATTAGTGAGCCCAGCAAAGACAGGCAGCTTCTTCGGCTTGGACAGAGAGGAGTCTTTCTACCCTGCCATGCAAACCACAAACAGTTAACCAGATCCTAGAGCATCTGCCAGTGAGCATTTTCCACCACAGATGAATGCCAGTCTGAGAAGCTTTAAATTAAATTTAGATTCCTCTTCATCGACTAACTACTTCATCTACTTAACTTTTAGTACCCTCTCCTTCTTCCTCCTCTTCCTGCCATTGTAGCAGATGGCAGCAGTCGGGGCCCCATGCCCTTGGCATTGTTTTCCACAATCCAGTTCAGCTTCTGGCTTAAAGAAAAGACAGGATTTTAAAAAGTAAAAAAAAAAAAAAAAAAAATTAAACAGTAGGGAAAGAAGTCAGACAAAGCTATTACTGCAAGTATGGCTTATGTGCTGCTATCACGTGAATAGAGGTGACCAAGAGTAAAAGATAGACAGAAGTAGGAGCCAGGAGCCCAGCAGTTGATGGAGCAAATCTGTGGCTTCAACTTGGCTGCCTCAAGACTAGGGAACCCTGGACATCACTGAATTTGGGAACACGAAGGGTGATACTGGTAGTCCTGTTTAATGTGTTTCCTACCCCATACAGATCTGCACTCCCCAAACAGGGTGTGCAGGGTGCCCAGTCTGACAGACCTTACAAAGAACCTCTTCTGGGATCAGAAAGATATGATGTGGGGAGTAAGCCTAAGAAGAGGGGTGGAGGGTAGAGGTGGAGGGATCTTAATATGAGGGAGACACTCTGCTGGAAGGACCAAGAGATGTAATTCCAGCTGTTTTCTAAATCAAGTTAATCATTTTAAATGCAGAGAGCATTTAAGTCTGATACTAAAATAGATGCCTTTGATAACTTTGCTTATGATCAGCCATAAACGAGGGCCTTGAAACTCCTTCCTTGGAATTTTTGGTCAACAGCAACACACATTAATTATCTTAGATGCAGCAAAATGTTTTTTATTGTGATAGGTCTGAGAACTCAAAAGAATACCACCCAAATGCAGGTGTATAAGCAAATACACTCTCCATTTCTGGGGTTGGGAGAGATACAATTTACTTAAATCCCATTGCCCTACCTCTTTACAATCCCAGATCCTTTTCTACCTAATCCATCTACAAAATGAAGGAGAGAAACACGCATTTATTGAAGGCCTACTATGACCAAGACACAGTATTGCGTTCTTTCCATATTTCAATCCCTTGAAATCTTCAGAATAGCCCTATGAAGTCAATACTACTAGCCCTGTTTTCTGATTGAGTAAACGGAGGATAACACCTATTTGCAGACTTATGGATGAAAAGGAGCTTGTCTGATTGACAGATCATGAGACACATTGTACTGCTGTGTGGTGACTGGTCATCTAAGACCTTCCCTTTTCAGCTCCCCAGTATCAAGAAGTTCTTCCCAAGAGGTTAGGTTCTTTCTTTTACTTAGCCTGCATTACTGACCACTTACTATGTACCAGGCACAGTAAGTGTTCATGCCACACTTTCCAGACCCTCTTTCAATCAAATTTCCATCAACTAGAATGTCCTGCACACATTTCATAGTTCAAACATTCCCTTTTCACAGACATGTGTTCGCTCCCTAACCCAATCTTCTGGAATGCAAAATCCTTAACATCTCCTCTCCATGGCCATCCCCAACCCTCCTGCCTCCACCACATATGTGTGCCCACACACACGAGCACGTACACATACAAACATAATTATTTCCACTTCACACAGGAAAACTAAGGAATACAGGAATTAAGTCACTTGTTCAAGATCGTACCCTAGTAGGGTACATTTTTATGACTGTTATTTCTTCCAGGCCCTGCTGAGAACTGCTGTTGAAATAAACCAGCTTCCTAGAAAGCAAGAACTTTAATTCAGAAACTCCCTCTAGGAATCTAGCCTACAGAAATAATCCAAAGTGCCCTATACAAATACCACTTCCTCAGAGAGACCTTTCTCTAAACCCCTAAGGAAAACGGCCTCCTGCATCGTTGGGATCTCTCCATCCCCATACTTTGCCTTACCTCTCTTCCTAGAGCCAATGGATAGTGTTTCTCTGTTTCTCTTGTCTGTCACCCTCAGTAGAATGTCAGCACTCCAAGGAAATAAGCTTTTATTGACCAGCTCCAAGAACAGTAACTGGGATATAGTAGGCACTCAGTAAATATTTATGTTAATTAACTAACCAATTAAGCACTTAAATGTGGAATAACACTTACACACCAAGACACTCCCTGCAGCATTACTTATATAGCATATATATATGTGTGTATATATAGATATACATATATGCATATATATATAAAATAATGTGCAATTCTAATTCTAGAGAATAGACAATAAAGAGAAAATATTACATAACCACAAAAAAGTAATATTTATGAAGAATTTGATGATTAGGAAAAAGAATTATGAGATAATTTTAAGTGAAATAAGCAAGCTACAAAATTGTATATACATTATCCTCTTAACTATGTCATAAAACAAAGCAGAGAATAAACGGCAAGGAAAGTAGAGGGATTGTGATTTAGTTTTTTCCTGCTGCTTTTTACCATTCTTTACTTCCCAATTTTTTGCAAGGGACAAGCTATACCTTGATGATTAGAAAAGCAAAATAATACCTTATAGGTGTTCTTACCTCATCAGGCAAAGATATAGGGGGTTAAATCTTTAGGATTTGCTTTCTGCATGAATTATGTTCCTCTCTGAATTCCTAAAAGATAATGCATCTTTGAAAGAAAAATTCCTCAGAAGCCTTCCTGAATGAATTCTTATAAAATGGTTCATAACGGTAAATTACCTCTCTCTGTTGAGGATGTACAAATACTAGGCACAGATATTAACTGGGTGGCCCTATAGTGTTCTGAAATAATGCTAGATGTCCCAAAAGATTCTCATTTCTCTGTCTCAGAAATGGAAGCTCTTTCCAGGAAAAGGAAGGGGAGCTATTCTCACAAGCCCACTCACCGTTTAGGTGTGGCATTTAGTCTGGCTCCCTTTAGAAATAATTATTTATAGGTTTAATATGCATAAGACAGAAACAAAAAAGAACCACTACAGAAGGGAAAACCAAAGGAGAGAGAGATTGAGGAGTGAGGTGGTGAGGTTATTCAGGGAATGGGTTAGCAGGGAGCTCTGGAAGTTGACTGAGGGCTGGGTTCCTGAGAAAGAGGGGGCACTTTAAAAATTCTGACCGTGGAAGGAGCCTGGGTGGCTCAGTCAGTTAAGCATCTGCCTACGGCTCAGGTCATGATCTCAGGGTCCTGGGATTGAGCCCCACATCAGGCTGTCTGCTCAGCTGTGAGTCTGCTTCTCCCTTTCACTCTCCTTCTGTGCCCTCTGTCTCTCTCTCTCTCCCTTCAAAAAAAAATAAATAAAATCTTTTAAAAAATTTCTGACTGTGGGTGTAGAGGGGTGGGAGCTCAAACATGGGCATCAGGGTTCTCATAGGAGAGCAGTTTGGACTTGAGCAGGAGGGCAGGAAGCAAGGGTGCAAATCTGGTACATATTAGGGGCACCTATTTTCAGCAAAACTGTTGACCTTACTCCCTCCCTTTATTTCTCTCTTCTTTCCTTCCTTCCATGCTTAGTTCCTTCTTCTCTTCCTTCCCTCCTAGTATTAGAAAAGGAGCAATAAACAAGACAGATAACCTTTGTGGAGTTCTCATTCTATATAATACATATAAACATGTAGTTTCTGAGGATGACAAGTGCTAGGAAGGATATAAAACAAAACAATCAGATACCGAACAGGGTGGGTTGGAGACCAGCGAAGGTGATATGGGAGCTGAGAACTGAATGAGCCATAAAGATTCAAGGAAATAACATTCCAGACAGAAGGAACAAACAGCAAGTGTACAGGACCAGAGGTAGGAACATGGTTAACATATTTGAGGAGCTGAAAGAAGGGCAGTGAGCTGAGAAGATGTAAGCAAATGAAATCTATGAGGAGCATGAGGAAAGGGAGATGTAGGGAGACACCATGATGTGAATCTGCCAAACTGAGTAGTTTGGATTTGTTCAGGAGCCATGGGAAGTTACTAAAGAGTTCAAAGCAGAGCAATGACATGATTATGTTCTTTAAAAAATCACTTAGGTTGCTAAGTGGAGAATATGTTGTAGGAAGGCAAGATGAATGGTGGCAAAGTAGGAGACAGCCTAAGTGAAAAATGGTGGTTATTTCAGTTGGGATAAGCAAAGAAACAAAGAAAAGCAAGAAGGTCTAAGGCACACTGTTTTTTTGTTTTGTTTTGTTTTGTTGTTTTTAATTTTTATTTGTTTTTTTAATTTCAGTGTTCCAGAATTCATTGTTTATGCACCACACCCAGTGCTCCATGCAATACATGCCCTCCATAATACCCACCACCAGGCTCACCTAACCTCCCACCCTCTGCCCCTCCAAAACCCTCAGATTGTTTTTCAGAGTCCACAGTCTCTCATGGTTCGTCTCCCACTCCAATTTCCCCCAACTCCCTTCTCGTCTCCATCTCCCCATGTCCTCAGTGTTATTCCTTTTGCTCCACAAATAAGTGAACTGTACACTGTTAAAAGAGTTCAGACAGAATCTGCTGGTAGAACAGTTGTGGGATCCGAGGACGCACGGATGAGCCCTAGGATTCTTTGCTTGAGCAAGTGGTACCACTTACTGATATGGAAACAATTAGGGGAAACATCTTGGGGTAGATTTTGGAATGGAGCATGAAATTAAGGGTTCTGTTTGGAACATGTTAAGTTTGAGATGCCAATTAGACATTAAAGTAGAGATTTCAAGTGGGCAGTTAAATGTCCCAATCTGGCCCTCAATGGAGAGGTCAGAGCTTAAGATATAAATTTTGGAGCCATTGGTGTATAATACCTTTTAAAGCCACGAAACTAAATGAAATCACCTGTTGAAAGACAAGAGTACCCAGGACTGAGCCCTACCGCACTCCAACATCTGGAGGTTGAAAGAAGCCAGGAAGATGGAAGAAAAATCAAGAGGGAGTGATTTCACAGAAGGCCAAGGAAGGAAGTGCTTCAGGCAGAAGGGAGGAGTCAACCATGTAAAATGGTGGTGTGTATTGGTCAGGATTTACTAGGTTATCCTCTGGTAATAAATTAGCGCTAATTCCAGTAGCTGATCACAACATTTATTTCTCATTCACACTGTTTGATTGCTGTGGGTCAGAAAAGGTGGAAGTTCTGCTCCACAAGTATCAGGGACCTGGGCTGATATAGACTCCATATCTGGGATGACATGGATCACCAAAGTGAGATAAGAGAGAGCATGGAAAATGGCACAGCGAGTCTTCCATGCTTCAGCCAGGGGATAACGCATATCACAGCCATTCACAACCCACTGTCCAGAAGCAGTCATGTGCACCTTCCCAACCCACAGGGCACTTAGGGACTGGGTGCTGGCATGTCTAATGGCTGGGGACTTTATTTCTCTACCATTTGCTGAGAGGTCAACTAAAATGAGAACAAAATACTCACCACTGGTTTTAGGTATGCTTAGATCGCTAAGGATGTTAAAGGGATACTTTCAGTAGAATGGAAGGAATGAAATTCCCTTAGGCTGGATTGAGGAGAGAATGGGAAATGAGGGAATAGAGATGGTAAATACAGACAACCCTGAAGAGGTTTTTTCTTTTTTTTATGAAAAGTGACCAGAGATATAGAAAGATAACTGGAAGGTTAATGGGAAGAGGTGGATATTGTTAAACAGTATTTTTTCCTTCCTCTGGGAATCTAAATGTCCTTGAATCTCTTACTCTGTGATCCCTCTATAAATAGATGAACTTGGCTCCTATTTCACTAATGAAACCAAGGCCAATGAACACTGAATATTTTAGCCTTCTAGTTTATACTTACAAATTCTGAGATAGCTACATCTAACTATATCCAATTCAACATGGATTTTAAAATATGGTTTTGAGGTGATGGAAATAATCCAAAGAAGAGGGGGTAGTTGCTCAGGCAAGAGAGAAGGGATAAGGGAAGATGTCCAGGGGAGTTTGAGAACCACAGCCCAGGTAGAGGGGTTGGCGTTTGATGGTGGATGCTTAACCATTGTCACCAGAAGGAAACCTGGGTCATTTTAACCTCTTTCAACCTCAATTACCCTACCTGTAGAATGGGCCCAATACTACCTAGTTGACAGGGTCACTGTGAGAATTAAATGAGACAACATACATAATGCCTCTAGCACATGCAAAGTTATCAATAAGCATTAGCTCCCCCCCATCACCACCAATAGACTTGTGAGATTAGTTAATATCTGTGATTTCTTATTTGTGAAGCATGAAACAGTGCCTATCACATAGAAGACACACAACAAGTAATTTCCTCCTTCCTTTATTTTTTTCCCCCAAAGAATGAATACCAGTATCCCCAAACTCCATTTTACCTTTTGCTTACTTCCAAGCCAGAGAAACAGAATTTTATTTAAATCTACATGCATTTCAGGGAACAGGCTACTAGGCTAGAATGTATTTTTTTAAATTCTCTTTTAAGAATGTAGCAAAATAAATTTGAGAGTACAGTGGAATTCCTTCCTAATTCAGGAGTAGATAGAAATCTGCCTTCATTTGTCAGACAATATGACATGTGAACAATGCTCTAACCACTTCCCCCAAAGCACAGGCTGACATAGAAGCCAGCCAGCAGAACCCTGTTGACCATGGCCTTTGGAAATGGTCAGGACATTTCAAATTCAGGGAATCCTGTGTTTTTCAGATTCTGCAGCATTTGGAGCCACTTATTAGCTGAAGAGAAATGCTGCCTTTCTATTCAGTGGGCCTCTCCATCAACTGTCCTTTAGCCCATAAAGGGCTAGAGCCCGCATGTCCTTCCACCCAGATTTCCAGGGTTGGTCCAAATATTGGGCATGGAATTGGACACCAAGGCTGCCACATCTATGGACTGAAATCGATGGAAAAGACTCCATAGATCCAGTTTCGCCTGGCAGCAGGAGCCACACCATGCTGTCTTATTTAATGGAAATGTTGCTTGCCTCCAGATTCCTGAGTTAACTCCAAAACGCAGAAATGCCAACATGACCCAGGCTCTTCTCCAAGCTCCATGCCTGTGTCTGTCCATGGGTTTTTCTAAGCAACCCACATGGGCACTTTGTCCTGAATAAGAACGCTCACAGAAGAAAAACCCCAGAGAGGCCGGGTTAGGAAATGCAAGGTCTTCGGCAGATGACCTTCAGGACCATGGTTTAAAGACTTAATGTGACTGCTGAAAATGAGCCACTGCCCTCAAGCAGCTGCCATTCTTCTAGGTGCTCCAAGTCTGTCCACTCAGTTGGCACACTAGGCCTTTCAGCACCCTCTCAGACTAACATCCAGCATGCAGCTGCAGCAGGAGGGTGAATCAGACATGGTTACCAAGACGAAAGAAAAACACAACCAGCTTCAAACACTGCCCTTAAGTCCACCCAGCCCACATGGTTTGTGCTGCTGGGCCTGCAAGACTTGCTGGTGGGATGTGTGATCTCTGGCACCAGGAATCAGGAGCCCATTTGATTTATTTAGATGTGGTGCCACTACTGGGTGGGTCTCCTAAGGTTTCCGTGGCTTTCCACTTCAGATTTTTCCCTTTATTCCACTCCCTCGAGCCCCTGCCAAGCTTACCATGCTTCAGCCTGGTCCAAGCCAGCCCTAAGAATCTACAAATTAAAGGTTCTCCTTTGATGGCTTTCATGTGGCAGTTTAGGAAACTCCAAGGCCAGTCCTAATCTGAGGACTTCAGCCCAGGTGGTATCTTCTGGTTTGAACATAGGCCTTTAACCCCAAGGCCTAGGGCACCAACTCATTCCAGAAGTGTCACTGAAAAGCAGAGAGTAGGTTGGGCAAGCTTCCTTGGTCACCCCAAAAGATCTACTCTTGGTCTTCACATCTGCAGTCACTTTGGCCGCGGCTAAGTGGTTTTGTCTTCCCCTCGTCCTCAGATTCCATAGCCTGCTGCACCCGCCCAGCCCCCCTCAAATTGTAGCTGAGCTGCTCCTTAAAGTAAACAGACCCATGGCACATGACACTGCTTCCTATGGTGGCCTCCACCACTCTGGTGGCAGGGAAACATGGACAGAGGGCTCCTTGGTATATGCTCCCAGACAGCCCCTCTCAGTGACTCCAGTACTTGGGGCATGATGCTGCTCCCTGGGGAAAATCCCCTGCATGTCAGCCCCAGAGGTGGTAGAACTGGGCTGTTATTTTTCCCCAGAAACATAGGAATGAGAAAATTTAATAACAGTTGTCATTTGATTGCATGGTAATCTGGGAGGCATGCATGAAAGGAGACAAGTGCTTAGGCTGCCTGACAATGCCTTCCGTGAGTGTGAAGAAGGAACGTGGGAATGCAGTGCCTACCTATGTGCCATGCAGGTCTTTCACGTAACTTCCAGAAACCTCCTCCTTCCTAAATGACAGCATCCACCCCACAGTGAGGGGAGGAACGTAAAGTGTCTCAAATGTCCCTCTGAATCTTTCTAGAAAATGGGCCATTTCTCTTTATAAGATCTCTTAGCACCTCCCCATCTCATGTGTGTTTTCAGTCCAGCAGCAGTGGACACTTTGCTTTCCATGCTAGAAGCTGCTGACTTGTCCTTTGCCGCAGAGTTTCTGGCTGTAGCCATCATTTCCGTTCGATGGCTCTTGGGACATCTTTATTCCAGACACCATTCCCAAGAGCGCTGGACCACTGAGCTTTCCTTCATTTCCCTCCTGACCTTTTGTTTTTCATGCTACTTTGATAGATTTATCCCTTCCTCTCATTTAAATCCCTCCTTCCTCTCCCTCCTACTGATCCATTCATTCTAACTTCTGTATATACCAAAGGATGGAATTCTCTTAAAATTATTTATAGGAGGATACTTTTTTTTTAAGATTTTATTTATTTATTTGACAGACAAGTAGGCAGAGAGGCAGGCAAAGAGAGAGAGGAGGAGGCGGGATCCCCTTGGAGCAGAGAGCCCGATGCAGGGCTCAATCCCAGGACCCTGGGATCATGACCCGAGCCGAAGGCAGAGGCCCCAACGCACTAAGCCACCCAGGCGTCCTAGGAGGATACTTTTGTATACTTCATCTAAGTCAACATTTGCTGAGAAATTTCAGTGCCTAGAGAATTTTGTATCATATACTGTACAAAACCACACTCTATCCCTGCCCGTTGCTTCTCATTTCTGTTTGCACTTCCATGTCCTACATATTGTAGGAATTCTTCATGTCACTATATCAAAGCCACTCCCTCACCTGTGGTTTCCAAAATTTCTGCTACCAAGCCACAAGTTGTGTAATTATGCCCCACATCCAGTTTCCTCCCTGTCTCAGCCTTGAATGCCTCCTACCCAGCTCTGAGCCTTCTCTTGCTCTTAGTCCCCACCAGTGTGATCCACGCCCCCATTCCTGTCAGGATCCCACCCCATCGCTCACTTTTCTTCATTCCCTGTGTGTGTTCTTTTCTCCCTTTCCTTCTTCAGTTAGAGGGAACTGAGGCACCACATGAATGGACGTCATTCCCAAGGAAAACAGATTTTTGGCTCTGACCAGGAAATCCATTTTTCAGCATGAATAACACAACTCTCCATCATTTTACCTTTGTCAATTTTTAAGCAATAGTTTAAGCAGCAGCAGGTTGTTTGGGGCAGCCAGGAAAATGAGCTCTGGCCCTTGTGCTCCAGACTAAAGGAAATCAGACAGCAGGTCCAAAGGCAGGAGCATAAACTCTCCACTTCCGATGTTTTTCCTTTCCATTTGGTTTCCATGGACCCTGTGTTGGGGGCAGGGAGGGCTTCTAAAAGGACCGATGCATATTCTCCAGCAAAACAAAGGGCCAAATTTCAGGATGGCAAAAGAGAGAGAGCGTGCACATTATAGAAACGGGTGAGGGACAAGAACCGAAGAATTTTGTATGCCTAATAGTATCAGAAGCTACATGCCAAGGCTGATTTTGTGAGTGCCTTGTTGTCTCCCATTTCTACCAAAGTGCTGTTCATAAGAATTATCAAAATCCAGAAGAGGCTGCATCTTTAGGATTTGGAAGTGTTTTCCATCTAGCTCACAACCTAGAATTGCAATGTCGTGTTTTGGGGACTGAGAAGGAGAAACTCCTCTCCTTCTTTAGGGTTTTTGGTTTGTTTGTCTTTTGGTTTTTGTTTTGTTTCGTTTGAAATTTTATCTTGGCCTGTAATATTTTATGTGCTCTCCTCTGGGTCTTAAACAGTCCTTTGCCTCAGCAAGCCAGCAGGCTCCTCTGAGTCATCCATGTTTTCTGGGATTCGACACTGTGACCTACGACTGAAATTCACTAAAAGGAAACAACCATGAGCTAGAAATGGTCACGGCAAGCGGGAACTCCTAAGGTCCTCCGCTTTGATGAGCAGCTGAGTCTAACAGACTAAACAAAGTTGGGGAGAAGGCACAATTTGTCTTTGCCATCGTACCTTCCCTTTCAGGCTCAGATTTTCCCCCATTTTGGCACCAGCCTGAGACACCATCTTATGTCTTGTCTTTGCAGGACCTGTTAGCTAATTATCAACAGATCGTGGAGTTTGTCTTTGCTAGCTCCAAGACAGTGATGCCTTCAAGAGTATTTGCATTTTTATAAAAGCTTCTTGGAGGTGGAATCTCGAAGGGCGGGCTATGAAGCATAATAACATGTAGTGGGAAAAGATGGTGTTGATTTTCGTGTGTGTGTGTGTGTGTGTGTGAATTTCTAAAATCACACTATACAGGAGTTGCACCCACCCAGGGGTGTGGTGGCCAAGGGAGGAAACGCCGTGGGAGCACTTACCCCGTCATGTCACAGTATGCTATGCTAGAAGGAAGAACATTAAGCACATAAGACATTCATTTATTCATTCCAAAGAATTTGAGCTCCTCCTATGTGCCAGGTACCATCCAGGTGCTAGAAATACTGCAGCAAACAAAACTCACAAAAATCACTGCCCCATGGAGTGAACACATTCTAGAAATAATAATAGAAACAGTAAGACAAAATTTGTGCTTCTGTTTTTTCTGTGATACTGTAAAGAACATTCAGGGTTTTGGACAAGATAGACAGTAATGAGAGTGTAATCCCATGGGCAGATCCGCCCCTAGCTGGGCACTTTGAGGCCACCACTTGCCTCCTCTCTCAGTCAGACTCCCTGGAGAAGTGGATCTGAGAGCAGAACTGACTTCCTCTAAAAACCCGGGCTTTTTTAACCCCTTTATAACATTTCTTTAACGGAGCTTCGGTTCCTTCCTCTGTAAAATGATATCTGACCAGGGATCATGGAGAAGTTTAACTGATACAATAGGTAAGGAAACACTTAACACGGTGACTAGTGTAAAGTACGTAAGAAATTCATTTTATTCTCCCCAAAGACCATTCCTGTTCTGTGGCAGAACCATGTATTTGAATCAAGTTGCCTCTTCCCCCTTCATCGGGGATCTTCTTCCACTCCTGCTCTACCTGGCAAATGCTGCTCGTCCCTCGGAATCCTTCCCAGTCTCCCCGACAGGGCTGACCCTCCTCCTCTTTATTTCCTGGCGCTGGACACATGCCTGCCTTACAGCAAATAGCAGCTTTTGTGGTAACTATTCACGTTTCTTTCTCCTTCACTAGACTTTCAATTCTTGAAGGGCAAGGATCAAAGCTTTAATCTTCTTGTTCAAGTTTATAGCTCGGTCACATGCCAACCGCAGTGCCTAAAAGAAATAAATATTGGTGGAGAGAATAAATAAATAGATGATTATCTCATTAGCTTTTAGTCACTCTAGTGCTCCAACTGCTCTTACTCCTTCTAATGGGGACATTGTGTACTTGGGGGCCAGAGCTTGCCATATAAGAAAGCTGTTTTCTAAATCCTGAGAGGGGAAAACAACTGTTTAGTAGGCTTCCAGGCCCTACTTTGCCTCTCTGCCTTCAGAAGCTGGGCATCACAGCCACCACACCTTGGCCTCCCTGAGCAGACATGGGGGACACAAGCTGCCAGAATTAGAGCCCTCATATTAACGTCCACTCACTTGAGCTCACCACCATCAGAGAACTCCAATTCCAGAATACTCCATCGTCACTGGAGGAAAGCTGATCCCATGTTCCTGATAATAAGCCCACAGCACTGCAGGACCCCAAGGACCTCTTAAATCAAAAGTATGAAGTGCTTCCAGTGTAACTTTCTTTCTCGTAATGTGTACTTCACTGACTTTTAAGTCTTGGAAAATTGGTGGCACCCACATACTGTGATACGGCGCTGGCCCCACATTTTTTAGCAAGACTTTCAAGATCCTCTGGAAAGTGAGAGCAAATTACCTCCCTGAGCTTCTCTCTCCTGTGCACCCCACGTCCTTTCTGTTCCTACTACCCAGGCCCCCTCTGCGCCTCAAGGAAGATGCAACAGGGTTTTCAGTTGGCTCTAAGTTCTTCCAGGACCAGCTGCTGTAACAATGCCATCGGCGCTGAGAAATCTCAGCATGGCCATTCCTCCCAGCTGTCGATTTTGGACTGTCAGCTCTGAAAGAAAGCAGAGCCTGGGAGAGAAAAGGCCATGAACCCATCTCCTTCACTGCAGCTTTTCGAACAACCCTCTCCCCGCCCCTCACCCCACAGCCACCACACCTTGGCCTCCCTGAGCAGACATGGGGGACACAAGCTGCCAGAATTAGAGCCCTCATATTAACGTCCACTCACTTGAGCTCACCACCATCAGAGAACTCCAATTCCAGAATACTCCATCGTCACTGGAGGAAAGCTGATCCCATGTTCCTGATAATAAGCCCACAGCACTGCAGGACCCCAAGGACCTCTTAAATCAAAAGTATGAAGTGCTTCCAGTGTAACTTTCTTTCTCGTAATGTGTACTTCACTGACTTTTAAGTCTTGGAAAATTGGTGGCACCCACATACTGTGATACGGCGCTGGCCCCACATTTTTTAGCAAGACTTTCAAGATCCTCTGGAAAGTGAGAGCAAATTACCTCCCTGAGCTTCTCTCTCCTGTGCACCCCACGTCCTTTCTGTTCCTACTACCCAGGCCCCCTCTGCGCCTCAAGGAAGATGCAACAGGGTTTTCAGTTGGCTCTAAGTTCTTCCAGGACCAGCTGCTGTAACAATGCCATCGGCGCTGAGAAATCTCAGCATGGCCATTCCTCCCAGCTGTCGATTTTGGACTGTCAGCTCTGAAAGAAAGCAGAGCCTGGGAGAGAAAAGGCCATGAACCCATCTCCTTCACTGCAGCTTTTCGAACAACCCTCTCCCCGCCCCTCACCCC
>NW_019154101.1:8965846-8999314 GCF_002288905.1 Enhydra lutris kenyoni
TGCTGCTGCCTTCTCATCACCTCCTCTGTGGGAAGCAATTTGGGGGATCCCCCAGGCAGGCTCCCATGTGGTCTCCATGGAGCTCTCCTCAACCCCCACTCCATTCCAGAGAGATTTGCTCCCTCTACCCCCTGTTGCTGTTTCATTAGCAGTGAAAAGCACACATTGTCAGAACTAGGCACAGATCAGGGGCAGGGGAGATGTATGGCGTGAGTCCCTCAGCTCCCTCTGGGCTTTGCTGGATGAAAAGTGTCCCTTGGTTAATGCATCTTGTACAGTAGAGCTCATCTTTCCGAGTCCCCCCCCCAAACCCGTTCCCAGGCCGACCCAGTTCTGGAGTGTGCAGGGCAGATGTGGAGACAAAGCCAAGACGTGCCCATTTGCTTCTGATTGGAAAAGGGTGGGGTGTCTTGTGTGCCTCACCATTCAGACATTCTTCATGGTGCTATTTTTGTCAACGGTAATCATTAAATTGGTGTCAGATGGGCTGGTCCGGTTCCTCACCCCGAGGCCTGGTGATGAGACTCCACGGGTTTTTTCCAGGCAGGAGGAGATGTGGTATGTGGCTCATATGAATGGGTCTCTGGAACCTGGGGCCTCACAGCAAACCCCTCTCACCCTGGATTGTGTTCATGTGGCAATTAGAGCGAGGCTCATTTTCACTCCTGGTTCATTCCTGACCTGATTCATTTAACACACATCTGTTGCGCACCTTCTAAATGCTGGACATTGAATAAGACACTAGGGATTCTCAAAGATGTAATCTCTACCTCCTAGAAACATGCCTGTCACCAGAAAGGATTGTCATGTGAAGTGACAGTGTCTACTGGGCTGTGCGTGTTACAGATGCATTGATAGGTACATAATGGAGGGAGGATTCATGCTGCCTGGGCCTCAAGGAAAGTTTCTCAGGGTTGGTGACACTCAGCCAGGGCTTCAAAGATAAGTAGAATTAACTGGATGAAAACATGGGGAAAAGGAACCAAAACTTTTAAAAGAGGCATAAAAAAAACAAGTCCATAAATTCACCCAAAATTCAGCTGTGTATTCAGTTGTCACTTAGGGATCCCAGGCATGCACTTGCATTGACCCTTGCTCTGGGAGGCTGGGAGAAAGAGGTCTATGGTGCAGAAATGCCACCTGTTCACTACACCATCCCTGGCTGTCCTGACTCTGAATTTCAGAATTTGGCCCCTGAGCAGGGCCCAGTAGCGAGGTTAGCAACCCAGAATGTTGGAGTTAGACATGACCTAGGAGCTGCCACCACAACCTGCTCATGGATCTTTCAATGGAAAACCTAACCTCAGAGTAAGCACCAAGGCCCCTCTCTAGACACAGGAGATAAGGATGAGTCGTTATATGGAGACTAAGAGTAGAATTTTCTAGATTCTGTATCTTTCAGTCTGGACTGTACCACTCTTAACTAAATGCCTGGAAATCCAGCATGAAATTGAACAGAAAACCAAAACAGGGCATAGCAGGAAAATGGGGAGAGCCGTGGTACCGAATGATGGCAGAAAGTGCATTTGCAGATGTTCTCGGCAATCCAGGGCCTGGCACTCTGGTTCTCATTTCCTCCAACCAAACATTCCAAACTCCACCCCCCACAAGTCACATGCCTACACAGGCATAGCCCTGCAGGGTGCAGGTTGTCACTGGAAGGGCCTCCTTGCTGGGTCGGTGGCCAGCTGGAAGAGCCCAGGGCCACCTGTCTGGTCAGGAGCCTCTCTGCTGTGAGCCTCTTGGAGCCAGGGCTGGCTTTGTGGTCCACCTAAAGTGACAGTGAAATTAATGGGATCCTGATGCCATGACTGAGGCCATTTCCCCGTGTCTCCAAACAGGGATGAGAGAAGAAATGTCCTTAGGACGACAAGAGGCTTTTGAAATCTTCAAGAGGGACCACACTGACAGCGTTACCATCGAAGATAACAAGCAGATTTTGAAGCAGAGGTAAGGCTGGCTCACAGGGCCGCTAGTCCCCCGAAGCTTAGCCAGTCTCAAGGAAACTTGCTATTCCGTTGTTCCTAACTTGCTTAACCTAACTTCTAAAAGAAAGGCCTGACGTGTATTTAGCTTCACAGTGAATTGTGTCCAGCCCGGCAGGACTTTCCTACATGGGAACCTCCTCATCCCTGTACTGCTGGGGTATGCAACATCAGGGCGGGGCCTGTCACTGACAGCACCAACTTTGTCTCCAGTTCTCCCCTGTTACACTAATTCCTACCTTCCTGTGCCTTTGTCCATGTCATACTGTCTCAAAGGCACAGGAGAAAAAGTCTGTAGACCAAATTATCATCTCAGAACTCTGGACCCTCCAGCTGCTACAGCCATGTGCTTCCTACTCAAAGGGAGTAAACGTGTGCACAGCCTGTGACCCAGAGGCCTCTGGTGCATTCTCCAGCCGGAAGCAGAGCGGGCAGCAGCATCTGCTGACATACTGTCAAGCTGGCCTCTGGACCCTTTAGAAAAAACTTCAGGGTACATAATTTGTTTCAGCTCATCTGCAGTTAGATGCATAGCTGCAGACTGCAGACAGAAAGACGGCCAGGTACCTGGGTCCAGAGTTCAGAAGAGAATGTTCTAGCCTGTGAACTCTTAAACTGAGTCACACGTGATTCTGGATCTTAGCACACAAACATTTGGAAATTTTCAAACCAATGCATTGAATTAAAGTGAGATCCAGGTTTGGGAGTCATATGCTTATAAATGCTTCAAGGAAGCCTAAGGAGTGGCCAAGCTCAGGAAAACAGGTGGAGACACAGGGGTCTAGAGGGTAGAAACAGGGGAAAAGCTCTAAAGGGCAGGGAGGGAGAGGAGGCTGTGAGGGAGGCTGAGAGAGAAGCGAGGGAGATCCAGGGAGTTCTGAGGAGCAGAGGGAGGCTGAGAAACAGAGAGAGAAGCAAAGGAGACCCAGGAGAACATGTTGAACTGAAAACCAAGAGGGGAGGTGGCTCCAAGAAGCATGCTGTGAGTGGCGTCCAACACTAGAAAGAAAGAAGCAGAGGAGGCTGGACCCAGTGCACCGAGCAAACAGGTGACCACGGACCATGGGTCAGAGGGTTGGGACTGAGGGAGCACGTGAAAAGGAGCTGAGCAAATGGAGCACGCATGAACATGTGTTCAAAAAGTCTGTGATAGACGACAAACATTCGAAGGAGGGGAAAGGGAGGCCTAAGGAGAAGAGAGGTTTGTTTCAGAACAGGAGAGAAGTGGTGAATATTGCAGGCCACAGAAGCAAGCCTGTGGAGAGAGAGGCAGACAGATGGATAGATCAGGAGAAGGACTGACACAGCAAGGCCTCAGGAAGAAGGTCTGGGGAAGGAGGGCCTCAAAGATCCCAGTGAGGTGAGCCTGGAGAGAAAAACGAGGTAAGACCGGACTGCCATTGATGCCCTTGGAAGCGATGGCCTCTATTTTCTCCGTGGAAGTTGAAGTGGAATAAGAGTCACGAGGGTAGTGGCAGACGGGGTGGCAGAGGTTTCATACAGATATCATAGGGAACAGGAAAGAAGGAAGAGCTGAAAAAAGAAAAGGAAAGGCAAGCAGCACTGAGGGCCCAACTTGATGGTTAACCACTGGCTTTCTCACTTTGGTACCTTGTGAGTGGGGGTCTCAGATCACTTTAGGAATCCAGCAATGGTGGAAGGGGTGTAGCCAGGAGCAGTCTGTCCAGAGCGCGGTGCAGCCCTCTTAGTCCATGCAAGTACATGCGGCCCCCGTGGCCCAGTGCTTCCGCTTCCCGGTCTGTCTCCCCGGAAGCTCTCCTGTGGGCTCCGAAAGGGACATACGCAGGGATGTTCTCAGCAGCTCAGTTTGTGGCTGAGGAGAGCCCGAAGCTTGGGTGTCCATCCCCGGGGAAGCAACGAGGTAAAATCTTGGGGAAGCTGCCCATAAAGTCAGGAGCAATGGATGAATGTACACACACCAGCACAGACAGCACTAAGAACACACAATTCATGAAGATTATAAATAGACGCACCCAAAACAAACAGAAGAGCCAAAGGTATAGATAGACTGTCACATGCTTTAACCATAAAAATGGTTACCTGTGTGAGGGAGCAGAATGAGAGCAGGACGGGGCGGTGGGAATGAATAAGTGAATAAAACAAGGGCTGGGGGAGAAAATAAAGTACCTCTAGTGAAAGCTGGGGACACTCCCTCTGGAAAAATGGCTGTACGCTCACCCACACAAGTTTTAGCAAATGAACCCTTCTAACACATATCCTTCGCAAACCTTCTAACACATATCCACAGTAAGCCATGATTTTCTGGGGTAGTCAGTTGGATGTGTTGGAGCAGAACACCTGTCTGCCTGAAGATGAGCATGTCACACTAGCTGCCTCCTCCAATACGGGGCCCTCAGCCTTGTCCTTTCCCGGGGCTTCAGAACTTAAATCAGTGCCTGGCAAATCTGGCTTTATAGGAAAATGACCCACGGAGCTTGTAAAAGCTCCCAACACTGGGCCTCATCCCTCAGATACCCAAATTTAATTAGGTAGGAGCTAAGCATCCATTTGTCTAAAGATTTCAACATAAAAGCAGGTTTGAAAACCAACAGCTGAACAGCGTCCAGAGTCCTGGAGCTCCAGAACCTCTGAGGCAGGATCCCCAAACTCTACAGACAAAACCAGTTCCCAGGGGATTCTTTTGCACACTTGAGTTTAAGGAACACAAGCTTAGAAAGAATTCTATTTTTTAAGAGTTTATTTATTTGAGAGAGAGAGAGAGAGAACATGAGCAGGGGACGGGGGCAGAGGGAGAGGAGAAAAGTAGACTCCC
The DNA here is from genome assembly GCF_002288905.1 of Enhydra lutris kenyoni. Lineage (NCBI taxonomy): Eukaryota > Metazoa > Chordata > Mammalia > Carnivora > Mustelidae > Enhydra > Enhydra lutris. The sequence goes on from NW_019154101.1 coordinate 8,970,626, forward strand.
CACTGAGCAGGGAGCCTGACATGGGGCTCGATTCTGGGACCCCGGAATCATGACCTGAGCCAAAGACAGATGCTTAACTGACTGAGCCACCCAGGCACCCCAGGAATTATTCTGAAATTGGTATGTTTCCTGGTTCTGGTTTATACTAGAGTTCATGTCTGTTTCCTGCGGGAGGGTGGGTTGGGATGGCAGGGCTGAAGATGTGGTCTTTCAAAGCCTCTTAATACAGAGCTCACTTAACTCTAGTAAGGTTCTGACAACCCTGTGACAAATGTGCTTTGGGGCTGAAACATATCCAATCAGATAGGATGAGCTGGTAACATTGGTGGTCCCATCTTGCTTGTGGCCACAGAGCAAAGGAATTAATAAAACTCACACAAAGCTTTGAAAGGGTTTTTCCCAGCAGTTAATCAGTCTTTTTAAAATCAAATGAAAAGTCAGGAAGACCAAGCCCACATTTTTAAAAAATGTCTACATCTGTTTAATGTTATTGTAGTAACAATCATTAAAGGAATATTTGGTACTGAAGGGGTGTAACCCAGAGTCTACTCCCTTCTCAGGATTGGAGCTTTTGTTTGCATTCGTGGAGAGTATTCAGTTACTAAGTATTACATGCTCATAGCTGCTTGAGGCAGAAGATGAAAAGAAAATGTTTTTCTGTGAAAAGAAATAGCTAAAGCCCCGCTCTTACCGCAGACATCAGAATAGGGTCCCACAGGTGTCAATGGGGGCAACTTCCACACCGCCCTTACCTCAGAAAGCAGTCTTCCATAACCCTGATCCCCTCCAAGCATCTGTTGCTGGTCTCCCTGGTGACGGGAAGCACCATGCACCCCATCTGCGCGAGGGCTGGCCAGTCCTAGGAATGCAGACATGCTCCACAAGATTTCAGTCAGGATGGTGCTAAATGCGTTTCCTCACTCTGCTCCCAGGAGACTTCCTCAGAGAAAGTCTCACCCTCTGGTAGCCCCCAGCAATGAGACCCCAGCCTCCTGGCCTGCCATTCATTCCCAACTTTTCACATCACATCACTCTACCATCCAGGTTTCTAATGTTGGGACATTGTGTTGGCAAAAGGACTCATTGCACCCACGCAAGAGCCTGGGGGCAGCTCAGCCTCTCTAGCCCATGGCAAGGGGCTTCTAAGCCCAAATGAAGGAACCATTGGTGGCCCTGGATCCCTTGTGATCGCTCAGTTCCCCCAGAGTGCAAGGATTGACTTGGAGCCACAGGAGGGGTCCATCAGTGGCTCACATGTACCCACCCATGTTACTGGATGGAAAGATTTTCTTGCCCATCTTACCTGGACCCTTTGCTGTCCTCCCAGGCAATTTCTAGCATCTCCTAGCCCTAGTCCCCAGTCTGGGGGAGATCATGCTGCCTGTCTGTGACAAGAAAAACAAGACACTGGCACATTAATGGGGTGTTTACCCTTTGCTGAACTAGAGCAGGTGAGCCAATTCTTAAGCTGGATTTTTTCAGTGGAAGACAACTACAATTCAAAATCACATTTTTCAGGGATGACCCATCCTTGTAGTACATGGTAATATGAAGAGAGGCTGGAGACCCCATGGTTGGCAAAGACCAGTGCCCAGGCACCACACAGCTAACCTTCTTCTGTGGCAGGTCTTTGATACAAACTGAGTCCCTCTGTCACAGACTTCCATTAAATAACAAAAGAAGAGATAAATAGGGAGATTAACTTCAATTGCAAACAAAGGCAATGATAGTGTGAACTCAACCCAGAAAAGCGCCTCTTTACTCCACTGGATCCTTGAAACACAGAATACAACAGCAATCTAAAACCAACAGGAAAACCAGACCAAGGCTGGAGAGCAATCTTGTGGCACCATCTGGAAAAAACATCCATGACAAATAGGAGTTCCCTGGTTCCTATTAGACTCCAATTTTAACTTTTATTATTTTTCCATTTGTTTTTTGTATTTACACCTTGTCTCCTGAACTAGAATTATGGACTCTGAGAGCTGAGATTAGATTAGAATCTTCCCAGCCTCCCCATAGTTTTTAAACACAGTGCTGGCCACAAAAACAGTACTCAACAATACTTCTTTGGCTCGAGAATGATACTTTGAAATTGGCTTTGGGAAGTCTTAGAAGCCAAGCAGACTGCTCAAGACCTACTTCCTAGAAGCAAGAGAATGCAATGGCAGACTTCTAGAGACTCAGAAAAGGAACAGCTCAACAAGACACAGGAGGGGGCAGCCATCTTGATGGGAAACAAGATGGAATAGAGAAGGAAGTATTGGTATTAAGGAAAAGGCTAAGGGAAATGAAAGGTGGGTCTTGACAGCAATACAACAGAGAGAGCTAAGGTGCCATGTCAGGGATGGGTCTACAGAGGAAGGAAATGTCATAGATGCAGGCCTACTCTTCCTTTCTGATAGGGAACAGTATTGCATGTTCACTCTGTAAATAATCAACATATTAAATTAATTGCTCTAGACAAGAAGACTAGGAAAGGTGTCAAGAGGAACCCCCTTGCCCTCCAACAACATATTTGCCCCACTGGCCTAAATAAACCTTCCCTGATGACGTGACAGGGAATAGACTGCAAAGGCTCTTAGAGACTGAGTGCCTTATGAACACCAGCTCCTCATCTTAGCTCATAGGTTAAAGCAGCTGCTGCTCCTGGTCCCCAGCAAATTGCCTGTGGTTCTAACTGCCCTGGGGCAGAGCCAGGTGTCTTGCTTCCTCAGCTGCTCCCCCAGTAGGGACATATCTCTGCCTGACACAACCAAGGGCAGGATGGAATTCTCCCAGGAACTGCTGGTCTTGAAAGTCACATGACATTCGACCTTAACTCCCATCCTTTTTATTCCCCCTGAAGATTGAAAAACTCAGCAACTATCCTAGGTGTCCTTGACCGCGGACTTGCAAGAATCCTTCCTCTGACCCCTTGGTTTGCTGAGAAGATGATACTCATCATTCCTGTCTGTGGTTGCTGCTTCCAACATGCAATCCCATGTCACAGTTCATCACCCAAGCAGGTCCCTACACTGCCGGACAGTGGTCATGATCTAGGTACAAAGGACATCTATATGCATGTACTTCCCACATCAACCCACCCCCAAGAGCCATCTCATATTAATCTTACAAACAAGGACTCTCATTCATCTGGACATTCAAGCCCAAGTCTCTGCACCCCAGGGAGTGCCGTCTACATTGCACGCCGTGCCTGTGTGACGTGCTCCCTCACACACTACCGCTTGCATGCTACAGATAGGTATAGAATGCTCACGAAGTACGTGCCCCCGGTCTAAGCTCCAGGGAGAGAAGTGTGAATTAAACAGCTGTGGTCACTCTCCTCGAGGCGCTTACGATATTGAGAAAGGGGACAAAGCATGTCAGCAGGCAATTCCCAATGGTGTGCCCATGATGACAGAAGTTCAGAGTTCTCTGGAACACATGGGGCTGCTGATCTGCACAGCCCTACAGAGAAAGAGACATCTCTACTGCACTGGCAGGGTTAGGTCAAAATTAGCCAGACATCCCATGCAAAGGGAACAGCCCCCAGGTGAACCAGTGTGCCACTTGATGGAACTGAGACCATTTGGGCCAGCCTAGAAAGGCGGGGGGTGGGAGGTGTTAGAGAAGATTCTGGCAAAGTCCACACCAGCCAGAGCATGAAGAGTTTATTTAGCCCTGTTAAGGAGTTTGGATTTTGTCCTGTGGTCCCTGGGGAGCCCTCGAAGAGTTTTAAGCAGGAGACTAATAAGATCAGGTATGCATTTAAGAAGGCTCGCACCAGGCACGTGGGTGGCTCAGTGGGTTAAGCCTCTGCCTTCGGCTCAGGTCATGATCTCAGGGTCCTGGGATCAAGGCCCACATCGGGCTCTCTGCTCAGCAGGGAGCCTGCTTCCTCTCTTTCTCTGCCTGCCTCTCTGCCTACTTGTGATCTCTGTCTGTCAAATAAATAAATAAAATCTTTAAAAAAAAGAAGAAGAAAAAGAAGAAGGCGGATCACACCAGCTAAAGTGTGGGAATTGGCCTGAAGCTAGATAGCATGAATGCAGGGAGCCACTCAAGTCCTTGTCCCTTGGAGGTAATGGGGTGGGGTGAGGGAACTGTTCCTTCTCTGAAGCAATGAGAGGAGGACTGAAACCAGGTGGAATGCTGTGAGAGATACAGAGGACGAGGACAGAGGGGAGGACAGGGGATGGATGCATTGAGTGAGGATGGCAGTGGAGGGAGGGGCAGGAGCACGTGGGTGAGTGCCCATCCTGGATGGTGAGATGAGGAAAAGTAAGAGGAAGGAGAGGGATTTTCGGAAGCAGGGTGGGGGGGTGGCGATCAGTTCCTCAGGTGTGTTTGTCAAGAAATAAAGCGGGACTGGGAGGGAGATCTGGGAGCTGTCTGTGGGGATGACAAGTGAAGGCACTGGTGTGATGGGGTGTCTGGGGAGAAGAGGTCACACAGGGAGAGGGTCACAACAAAACCCTGCCCACACCTGATTCACGGAATCTAAGGAACAGCTGCAGAAGAGGAGACAGAAGGAGCAACCAGGGCAAGAGATGGCTGATGTGACGTGGAAGCCAAGAAGGAGAAGGGTTTGTACTCTGCGGACAGTATCCAGCACAGCCCTGGGTGCACCATGGCTGCTGTGGGATCAGTGACGGCTTGGTGTCACGGGAAGCCAGGCTTGTGAAAGAGCAGCCAGAGGACTGCATTCCTTCTCTCTTCCAAGCCCAGGCCTTGCCCCGAGGTGGAGATTTCTGTGCAGCCCCCATGCTGGAAATACCCCCCAGCAAAGCTGCCTTCCCGAAATGAGCAGTGCAGTCAATGACTCCCAGATAGGAATGCCTTGGTGCCAGGAGGAGACCCTCAGGGGCACCCCGGATGAGTCATAGAGCCTTGTCCCTGGCCCTGCCCAAGGTACAGCCTCCCTGACATAGACCAAGCCTACTCCCCATGAGCAGCAGCTGAGGCTGTCCTCCAGAGGAACAGTGCACCCTGGGGAAAGTCAGCACAGGTTCAAGCACCAGGGACCCAGGCTAGTTCCCTGAGCCACTTCAGTAAGGGAATGTGCCTCTTTCAGGTCAGGAAGGAGTCAGGAGTCTCCCTTTCCTAATGATCAGAACTCAGTCTGGGACCTGAGAGAGGGGAAGCAGGGGGGCTGAGGGTGATGTGGGCTGGGCAGGTATGGAGATGCAGGTGGGCAAGGAAAAATGTGGCAGAAATGGGGGTCACCTTCTTTCTCATCTCTCCCGCCTCCCCTGCACTCTCCTCTTCTTCTCCTCGGGGCTGGGCTTTCTCAGGGAAGAATTTGTCTTGACAACTGGAGATCAGGAACACATGTGGGTGGGGTGGCCTGGAGCAGTGACAAGTGCAGAGTGAAGGGAAAATGGTCTCATGTGGACAGCACGGCCCTCAGCGTACACCTCTTCAGTGGGCAAGTCCATTTTAGCTCAGCACTGAGCTGCAGGGGAGATACTGGAACAGCTCATGGCTTCCCCCGCTGGGTCTGTCAGCCCTGGCAGGGCAGCTCTTTGGAGCGGGTTCACCTCAGCACGAAGCAGCTCCCTCCAGGACAAATGTGGGCACCACCAAGGCTTGGGGGAAGCCAGCCCAGGCCCTTCTGTCAGGGCTTCTCTGAAGAGTCACCGTGGAGACGGCCTGAACTGCCTCGATATCTTCCCCTTTTCTTTCTCTACTCTGGTTTCCTCCAGAATTGACATGAATTTCAGCAGCTCTGCAACCTTGTTCTCATATCTTCCTGATTCTCGAAAATCCAAATGGGTGAGTGGACGCTATGGGAGCAGGCACCACCAGGAGTCTTTCACCAAGCAGGGAAGGATTGATTATCAAGCCCTGTGGAGTCCTAGGTTCTGGGGATGAACAGAGCCAACCATCCAACAGTTAGAGTCCCCCTGCTTGGCAGAACTTACAGGATGAAAATAGCCCCGTCTTCTGAGTGGCCTGGCCCACAGCTCGGATGCTGCCTGTCTGGCAGGCAAAGGCCAGCACGAGCCCACAGAGCCCAGCACAGGGACTTATGAGAATGTCTGCTGAACCGAATTCAGTCTGAGTGGCATCAAATGGACCTGCATTTCTCTCCCAAAGGGTACAGGCCCTAGCTGAAGAGAGCACATCCATAAATCTGTCACAAGCCTGAACAGCCTAATAAGGGAACTGGGGTGGAGACCCAAGAAGCCTAACACAGAGGAAATTTAGTCCCCTTCCTTGGAAACTTCCCATCTGTAGTCACAAGCCAAGCAGCCAGACTCGGAAAATAGCAGTGACATAATTCACACTTCTCCCTCATCAAGCAGAGGGCTGTCGCAGCACTCTGGCCTCTGCCCACATTGTTCCCCTGCCTGGAATGCCCTCCTCTTCCTACCTCCTCTAACAAAATCCTACACCACTAAAGAACTTAACAGACGAAACAACATGATACCTGGGATTTATGGGACCCAGAAAGATTTGGGGGATGGGGAGGGGATGCGGAGAGAAGAGATCGTTAAAAATCAAATTGGCTCAGTGTCGTTAGTTAATGACTATTAACTCATGGGTAGGGTTTTCTAATATGTCCTATGCATCCACGAAAGCCGGGTCAATCCTACCTTGTCATGAAGCTTTCCTGACTACTCTCCACTCATGGAAAGGCCCCTCCCCAGTCATAGCCCAGTGGCTTAGCCAGGGTTAGCCACAGTAGTGCAATGATTTACTGTAGCCATTTATTATGGATTTGTTTCATAGCCTTTCAGTTGCCCTTTAAATTCCATGGCAGAGAGGAAAAGGGAAAGGCTTCTTTCCCTTTCTTTCTTAAGGGTCCCCCATGTATAAGGGACCAGACTGCATGTTTCTCACATAGACCAGATCCTACGCTGCTTTGCCAGTGCAACGTTGGGCTCTCAGCAGGCATCTCATACATATTTGTTGGCAAATATGTAGAAGTCATTGAGTAAACATCAGCACAACCATCCAACAGACTATAGACAGCCATCAAAGATAATGGACATGGAGACGAACCATTAGAGACGGTGGACTCTGAAAAACAATCTGAGGGTTTTGGAGGGGCAGGGGGTGGGAGGTTGGGTGAACCTGGTGGTGGGTATTATGGAGGGCACAGATTGCATGGAGCACCGGGTGTGGTGCATAAACAATGAATTTTGTAACACTGAAAAGAAATCAAAAAAATAAAAAATTTTAAAAAAGATAATGGACAAGTTTCTAATGACGTGCAGAGGGATTAGTACTGTTATGTAAAAAATAACCAAAGCACAAAATCATGTGGATGGTATGAGCTTATGAGTTGGTATGAGTAGAAAAAAGACTGGTTGGAGCTCAAAATGAGCGGATTTCTGGGGAGGGGTTATTGGGGATCTTTTTTTGTTTTGTTTTTATACTTTCAAAATGTGATTTAACATCATATGCAACAGGAGTCAGCATCCTTCTGTCAGGGGTCACATAGTAAATATTTTCAGCTTCACAGGCCATACAGTCTTTGTCACAACTACTCAGCTCTGCTAACGCAACCTGAAAGCAGCCATAGACAATCTCTAAATGAATCGTGGTGGCTCTGGTTCAATACGATTTTATTTACAGAAGTAGGTGGAGGCCTGGATGTGTTTCACAACCAGCCATAATTGGCCAGCCTCAGACCTATTAATTAATAATCAGAAAAAAATGTTATTTAAGTTATGGTAAGCATGTATTCTCGACTATAACTAAAAGCTCTTGATAATGTGATTAATAGAGAAGAGTAGGGCACAAACATCTTACAATGCTTTATTCCAGTACCCTTGCATCATAAAACACTCAAAATTATAAGTCATAATTCTGTGCTGGATAAAAAATTAAAAATTCACAATACCAGTAATTAATACAAATTTTAGCTCTATTTTTAAGCCCACTATATGTCATTTATTTAGATTTTTTTTTCTCTTTCCATAAAGTTTTAAATTATTTTAGAGAGTTCTCAGAAATCTATTATTTTTAACGCATAATTTGGGATGAACAGAAATCGGCAAGTTCTTTTTTTTTTTCTCCCTGCAGATTTTCTGAAGCGAAGGCCCTCGGAGAAAGTATAAATGAAACAAGAAGCAAAATTGGTAAGCAGATGTTATTCTGTGAGCATCTTTCACAGACCATTTTCCTAGTGAAAATCAGGTCATGATGTCCCTCCAAATAACCAGCAGGCCGAGTTTCAGGACATCTCTGCCAAGGAAGCCGCTTTGAGAGTGCCTTTCCTTGGAAGTTTGTCATCTCCCCTACCATCCATCAGGAAAAGTGTTTTCTTTTGTCTAGAACTTGAACTTTTCATCCTCATGAAGGCCTGAGCTCTAGCATCCCAATGAGAAAGTTTTGCTTTTCCCCCAGTGTTCCTCAGCAATAGCTCAACTAGTCATAAAGGCAAGACTACAGTGAAGTTTCATATTTTCAAGTGCTGTGAAACACTTCTACACCCACCCCCCAAAAGCTTATACTTAGCATTTTTGGCACAGGCATGCATTTTTCAGCACCATCCAATAAGCCCGTGGAAGGAGGAGAAGGAAAATGAGCCTCTGTGCCTTCCCAGGACACAGGCTGCCCAGCAGGGCCCCGCCATGTAGGTGAACATCCCTGGAAAGATGAGGTTAAGGCAGGAGGCAAACTCAATTAAAGTATGCTTCATATTTTCCTCAAAGTGAGAGGAAAATGTTGCCTTCATCCCAAACTAGAAGACACCTAGGGACCCATCTCCTAGACTGGGGCAGCTCTGTAGAGCAGCCCCTTGTGCCTTTGCCTCTTGCCAGAGAGGGTGACTTCCTGCATCTATCTCCCTTGTCCCCATCTTCCTCCCCTTATACATGAGGGCAGGACAGAAGCCACTGTGAGTGTCCCCATTGGCTTTTCCTACAGAATATGGAAAATTACAACAGCTTCAGACACTCAGTCCCTAAATAGGAGTCTCATGTTCTCCTCTGCTGCCTGAGGCAGCCAGGCCCTGGGCCATGCCCAACACCATGCAGAGAATCTCTATAGTCTCAGGGGTTCTTAACCTAAGATCTAGGAACTCAGATAGGGGGGAAATTAGCCTTTATTTTCACCAACCTCTAACTGCAATTTAGCGTATTTTCAGGGATGAATGGAGGCAGCTGACCCCAGTAGGACTAGCAACACCTGTCATCCATGGAAATTGCAGACATTTTCATTTCACAGCCCAGTGTGGCAGATATAAAAAAATATCTTTTATATGCATCAGGATTTCAAAATTATGGTAGTTATTAGACTCAGCATTTGATCTTATTATTTGATGCATTTATATAAAAGCATATAGACATTTCTGTACCACAAAAAGTTTTAAAATTTGGATAACTATTTCAGTATAACTCATTTCTCTTAAAATCCTTTTTTTCCCCCATGCTATGTACCCAAAAAATCATCATTCTGAGGGAGGGTCCATGGTTTTATCAGACTGCCAGAAGGATCCCTGGCAAAAAACAGATTACAAACTCCTTTCTTGACCTGGGTTCCCAAACCCCTAAAACTGCATGAAAAAGAAAACTGGGTGTTAAGGGTGTGTACATTTTTCTGGAGAGGTCTGATTATCAGAAAGGTCAGTGACCCAAACCAATATGGAAATTGGCTCTCTGTCAGTGCCCCATCAGCTATGCCAGGACTTGAGGGCTAAGGAGCAGCCCAGGCCCAGCAGCAGGACCATGCTGGCCCACCTGGCTGGATGACCTGGAAGGGAGGTAGGGAGGGAAGGAGAAGCAGGCCTCAGTGCATCCGGGGTGGACTTATCAGCCTTATGGGACTCAAAAGACCCAGTGGTCTCTTTTTATCCCTGGAGGGATAAGAGGGAAAGACCTTTTATAAACTGCTTCTCCCCAAAAAGTAATATGAAGTTTTTCTCTTGAAAAATATCTCTCTCAACCAAAATAAAACCAAAGTGTTCATTCCGACACTAATGAAATAGACTCATGATGAAAGACACCAATGGCCTATACTAATATAGTTTTTCACTCTGAGTACAGGTGGTTGTCACAAGTAATTCTGAATTCTCCCTAGTTTTGGTGCAATATCATGTTCATAGATCTGGTTTGCCACATTCTCAAGAGGAGGCAAGTCAGACGTTGACCTACAGCTCTGCTGGTTGTGCCCTGCCCAAGAGCCAGGTTCTGAGGGTAGAGGGGTGGCTGTAATTTATTTCTCAGTGAGGATGATCTGGACACACAAAGGGTCCAGATATGCCAGCAGAAACCCTGGGAAGTGGACCTTTGTTTTTTCTGGGTCATAACAAGCAGAGCTCATACCAGTGTTGAGATTCAAGCATTCACCACTACCAAGAAAGTAGCTAGTTTAGTGGTCCCAATAGTCCCAATGTCACTCTTCCCCTACTTTATGCAAAGAGCAGACTAAAACCCATCCCCTGGCCACCCAACTTCCTAATGTGCATTTGATCCAAGGGGGCCCGGGTGAGGTGGATCACTGATACTCAGCCTTATTACTGAACAAGCTGTCATGGTCCATGACCTCAGGAAGCAGCCTGCCATCACTGCATGTCAGAGACAAGGCTAAGATTAAGGAAGTGTAAGGTGGAACTTGTACACACATTTAAATTCAAAATCTCCAAGGGAGTCTTGAAGGAAACTGACTTCAGGAGATTTGTGATCTTTCTAAGCACACTTTTTCCTAGGGAGAAATTAAATCAAGTGGAATTTTTAGTTCCCAGTGACTGAAATCTTAGACTTAGTGAATCTAAAAGTCAGGAGGTGGGAGCTTGGCACAGTTGTACCATCACATGTGCAGGATGGTGACTCAGCTCTGCTCCCAAACTGTGCCACATCCTGCCTCTGGACCCTGAGGCAGGAATGGGATGCTGTGGAGTACACATGGAATTGGCCTACAGAGAGGAAATGAAAACTGTGTTTGTGAACTACAGATTAGCCAGCCCATGTGTTTCAAGTTCAGGTTCCTTCCTGGGTAATTTTTCTCTGACATTGTGATCTAGAACTGTCACTTGAGTGTCATCCTCAAAAATTCCTAAAGGCTAACAATTCAGTTATAACCACATAATATCTCATTTTACATGGCATAATAAGTCAACCAAAACTCCCATGTTATTTTCTTTTCTTGTAATAAGCCAACACAAACTAGGTGGATAAACTCTTGCCACCAAATCCTTTTCTGTCCCTCTTCTGTACACCATTTACATCAATTCTGATGTCGAATCAGTTGAAATCAGAAATGGAAGAAATAACCAATTTAGAATCTCCCCCAAAAAAGTAGAGTCTTTGCTTCTGTAGAAGAGGTGTCTTCATTGTATTTATGTGTCCCATACACAAGAGCATTAGACTGCGTTTCACCACCTGGGCTGTGTATTTGACACATTCACATATGCCCTGCTTCCATTCATCATATATCTGAAACTGCAATTGAGCCCAAACTGGGGGGAAGGAAGATAGACTGTGTGAGAAGCAGTGGCATCAACCAGGCCACTTTTCACTTGCTAGAATTCTGGCATTCCTTCTTCTACATCAGTGTTCTACCACTGGCAGCATTGTCTTTGGCAACAAGGAACAATGAAGGGCTGTCCTTTGGCATGAGGCCCACGCCTAGACCAGTCCAGGAGTCAGCTGCTTTAGGAGAGAGGAAAGGGCTTGATTGACAACCTCTTCATCTTCCACTGACCCCTCCAGGCCTAAACGAAAGCTAACATCACAGGGTGCCACACAGAAGGGTTTTCACTAGTGGGCCAATCAGTGATCAATTCAAAAGTCACAGAAAATGTAATGGCAGTAGCTGTTAGCAGGAGGTAAAGGGAAATGCTAGAAAGCTAACAAAATGCTCTGGAAGGTTTCTTTCTCCTAACTCAACTTCAAAGAACCCCAGCCACCCCTCCCCACATTTGAAGAACACTCTTTTATAAAATGTTTCTCTTACATATTTGGGCATTAAGAAAAACATTTCTCAGATCCAGGTCTCCATCAGCAGGGTAAATAGGATGATTTTCAGTTGTGTGCCTTTCTGTACTGGGATCTTCCCTTGAGGTTTGCTTTTGGACCTGTTGGTGCATGTTGGTTTCTAGTAGCTTATCCAGGAGTAGGGGAAAGATGACATCTGGGTCATTTTGCTAGATTATGAAGACCTGAATTAAGTATATATTTTGTTGCTCTTTGTCACTAGTCCCAATTAACAACTGCCCCAACAACAGCTTCCACCATGTATTAAGCACTGACTGTGTCATGCCAAAACTTGACATACACTATCTCATTTAATCCTCGCAAAGAAGAGCCATGACCTACAGGGGGATGGGAGTATTACCTTATGTCATATATTATAGATCATGATTTTTAGTGTTAATGCATCTGAAAATCAAGATATATTTGGCCATTTTTTCACAGTTTACAAACCTCTAGAATGAAGATGAATCTTAACATTGATGTAATCTAGGTTCTATGAAATAGGGAATTATCATTATTTTGCAGATTTTAAAAAATGAAGTTTCAATGAGGTTTCCTGCTATGTGACTAAGTGAGAATCAAATTTCATTTCTGTCCAACTCCAAAACTTTTTTTTAACATCTTTATTTTATTTTACTTTTTTCAGTGTTCCAAGATTCATTGTTTAAACACCGCACCCAGTACTCCATGCAATACATGCCCTCCTCAATACCTACCACCAGGCTCACCCTTCCTCCCAACCCTCTCCCTTCCAAATCCCTCAGTTTGTTTCTCAGAGTCCACAGTCTTTCATGCTTCGCCTCCCCCTCCGATTTCCCCCAATTCACTTTTCCTTTCCTTCTCCTAACGTCCTCCAAAACTTTTAAATACAGTTTATGATCTCCATAAATTCAGATTGATCTGACTTTGACATTTGTTTCTGAGTTTAAAATTTTCTCAGATGTTACTCAGGTCTCTCTTTGGCCTTTATCCTGTGTACCCAACAAAAGACTCAAACTTAAGCCTAGCTCATGCACACACAGCTCATGAAGATGAAAAGGGTCTTTGTAACATGATTAACGATAGGTTGTCTTGTGCCTGTTGGGGCTCAGTTGCAGGGGCGGGTGGCACCTGAAACTCAGCCTGCCCTTGCTGTCATTTCCATGTGCACCAGCCCAGGCTTGTGTCTGCTCTTAGGAAGGGATGACTTTTTCCGGTTTGCAGAAATATGCTATGGACTTGCAGCAAGCCCGGTAGGATTCAGTGTCCCACATGGGTTTCAACCATTCTCTTCAGTGGTTTAGAAAATGGAATAGTGGGGTTGTATTTTCAAGCTCCGTACAACTGAGTGGGTTTACTGATGCTTCAGGAAACATGAGAGAATTTAAAGCAGTAACTTAGATGAGGTGTAGTAGGAATGAGTGTCATGAAGTACTTATGCTTCGTGTAAAACAGTAACCAATAAGCACTGGAGAAAGCCTGATTAAGGGCAGACATAGAAATCATGAGTGACCACAGGATAAAAATATGTTACCACCAAGTGAGAAAATACTATATTCTCAAAACTAAGAAACACAGAAGCCAAGACTTCCGCTCTGCCCAGCATTTCCTTGTGCACATTGCATTTGCTCCATGAGGAGAGAGATGGTTCAGAGAAAAGCAGCTGAGGGGATGAGTAGATCTTTGGCTTTATGAAACAGTTCACCACATGTTTATTTTAAATAACAAGCTCTGTCTGTGCTTTAAAGTATTTGTGTGATTGTTTTAAGCTACATTTATCAAAAAAACTCAATTCATTTGGCCAGGATGTTTGGCTATAAGCATGAAAGGAAATTTACTGTCTCATGTAACCTGGAAGAAGTACAGTTGGCTTCACATGTACCTTCTTTCTCTCCTCCTCCTCTTCTTCCTTTTCTGTTTCTCCTCCCCTGCCCCACCCCTCCTTCCATGTCTCGGTTCTACTTGACTAAGTTCCCTGATGGCTTAACCCCACTTAGTGACAAGGTACCCCTGAAAAATCTCAGTTTACATGGCTTGAGGAATTCATAATCCCAGTAAATGCGATCTTTCCCAACAAAGTTGGCAAAAAGTCCCTGGAGTGAGGACACTTAGCCTGGCTTAAGTCATGTGTCCATCCCTAAAGCAATCCCTCCAGCCAAGGGGAATGAAACATGTTTGTTGGTTGGGCCTGGAAGCTCCACCCATTCCTCAGGTTGCGGTGGGGTGGGGGGTTAATCTGCCTGCACCACATAAACTGAACAAGATTTGTGAGGAATTGAAGAGCTTTCTTTCTCCAAAGGAAGGAATGCTGGGCATACAACAACCAAGTTCACTACAGACCTTTCAGAAATGTGTCTGTGGTTTGAAACAGAAAAATATCTGTAAGGGAATGAATTGTAGGTCCTATGAGAAAAGATAACAGTTAAAGTGATTTATCCTATACAAAAGATAGCTGTGCACGGGAAATTTAAAAAGCTTGTTTTAAGTATCAGTGCTTCTGTTATGATGGAAGAAATGCAGAATTACATGTGAAAAAATAACCAGGCTGGTAAGAAAATTGAGATTGGGGCGACCTCTCAAAACCCATGCAACTTTATAACTGGAGCTCTAATGAAACCAATTATAATAAAAATAATGCTATATATAATAAAAATAATGTTATAAACAGAAGGAAGCGTTAAATTTAGATAGGGAAACACTATCTAAAACATCGGATTTGTTGTCCAGTTTGAGGCTTTGCGATAGAAGAGGGGGCGTCAGGAAGGGTTGAGGTGCTGAGTTACGGAAATGTGACCAGTACCCACAAAGATCGGAACTGCCGCACAACAAGAAAGCCCACTGACCATGCTAGACCAAGAGAAGGAACGCTGTGTACAGTCCTTGCTTCTCTACAGCCCAAGGGGGCTCAGCTCTGCAAGCTGGCTTTTTATTTGGTGATGTTTTTCCTGGTTGTGCAAAAACATTAACTTACTAGTGAAAAAATCCCTTATGAGCAGATGAGGCTCCTGTGTGATGTGGATTTCTGCCAAAGGAACATAGTCATAGGCAAGCTGACTGTATATGACACAATGTCATACAGAGGGACCAACAAGTCGTAATTCACCTTTCAACGGTCTGAAAAAGGAAGAAGATAATTTTCACTTGTATTAAAGAAAACACAGTTCACCGTGGGAAAAGACATTGTGTCCAAAAGGTAATTAAATGGATAGAGACTCTAGGAATCTTACTTAGAAACAGGAGAGGTGGGCCTCTTTCTGAGATGGCTCAGGGCAGCTAGAAACCAAAAGGGCGAAGCTGATTTCTCGAGGTCCCTCCTGCAGCAATCTGGAACACTGAAACTCCAAGACAGGCAGTTACGTGTGACAGCCCATAACCAGCATGACTGATGTCTTCACAGAATGGACTGAGTGCTCTGCTGTCATAGTTTGGAGATCAAACAAACAAAAATGATCTGAGCAAGCTGGAGAGCTGTAGAGTATGTTACTGACAAGAGGTAACACTAATAATTGTCATGTATAAGGAAGGAAGCCATGATTTGGTTCGAATGACAGCCAAGAAAGATGGATGACTGCTCTCCTGGCATCCTGACAGGGTGGTCTTACATTAATGAAGGGACCAGCGTCTGGTATCTGGCCTTTCTGGATGGGTTCAGGAAAGTCATGCCAATCAAATTCACTATAAACTGAAGAAGCAAGTGTTAAATGGACCATGGAAGATGTTCCTTTATAGACAGGAGCTCTTAAACTGCCTCCGTCTGGGGCATCTTCTCTTAAGAAACAAAGTAGATTAGTTATTGGAAGGCTGGTAAATAGGCAGCCCTCAGCACAAACAGAATCAAAACAAAGAAAAAAGCTTTGAGAGACAAGTTCTCACAGTCGTGGTGAAGCCTCCCAAGGTGTCCATTGCCCACAGGAGCCAATATCCCTAGAGCAATTACAGTCGGTCCCCAGGCTGACCAGGCCCCTTCTGTGCAAAAGAACCCTTTCTCCAGAAAAGATAAAACACCATTCATTAGGGTGCTACTTCCTGTAATTATTTCCCATTCCCACCTCTCAAGGATGAAGTCCACATCACTTTGAACTGTGCTCTGGGTCCTAGAAACAATCCCTTCTGGTTTGGTTCTTTCAATTTTCAGAACTAGAAACCCAGTCAAGCTAGCTCAGGCTTAGGAGGCAAAAATCAACTCAGTATGTAGTAATAAGAGCTGAGACCTGTGCAAGCTGAAATGGGAGCCAGAACCAGGACCCAGGGGGACTTCAGGAACCAGAGTGGCTCTAGAGCCCAGTGCACCCTCCCCAGGACTTCCTTAGGGTCTCTTGCCACCTCTCGCATGCCTATTCTTGCAACCTGCCGGTTTTGCTGACCATAGGCCTTGTTCTCTCATCTTTGGTTTGCTCTGGCCCCAGCTGGACCTGAAAGCATCCTTTAACACTCTGTCCCTAAGGTGAATGGGCTCATTATTTGCCTATTTCTTAGCTCAGAGTTACGGGAAAGAGAACTTGAGTGGCGTGCTCTATCCTTTCTAGGCCTCCAGGACAGCAGCTGCAGGTCAGCTGAAGAATGTGCTGTCTTAAGGTCAGAAACCCACTGCTGGTCTGGGCAGCCAGGGAGGGAAAGAGGTCTCAGGAAAAGGCCACCTAGGCAGCAGGAGAGGTTTCTTTTTTAAAAGGAGGATTGGTAGAGCAGGCACAGGGATTGACACCCTGTATCCTCTGGGCTTTGTCTTACAGCTGTGTACAGATGTTCGCTAGTTCAGCTCTTACAAGATTCGATCAATGCCTTCATTTGCAAGTTCTGAAGGAAGCAGTGCACCATTTTGCCTGTGGTTTACCAACAGTACAGTGACTAATCTTTGTAAAGTGTATTATAATATATAGGGTTTTATTTTGTTATTTTTATATACTCAAACCCATTGATCTTTTCTTTTTTTATCATTTTTTTTATTTATTTTCAGCATAACAGTATTCATTGTTTTTATACCACACCCAGTGCTCCATGCAATCCGTGCCCTCTCCAATACCCACCACCTGGTTCCCCCAACCTCCCACCCCCCCACCTCTTCAAACCCTTCAGATTGTTTTTCAGAGTCCACAGTCTCTCATTGATCTTTTCTTTTATGACTTCCTTCATTGCTTTTGTACTTAGAAAGGGTCATTGGAACAATAATAACTATGGGTTGTTCATTGCCGAGTATTTGTTTAAAGCTTTCTAAATTTTCTTATAGTTCTTTTATTGTCTATTTTTCACACTCAACTAATTTAGGCTTTACTGTGGAACATGGCATCAGCTAAGGCTCAAAGTGGAATCTTTTGCAAAGAACCAATTTTCCCAACACCTATTTGGTTTAATGAAATGCCTTAAAATAAAATTTATTCCCCTCACAGGAGAGTCATTTCAGATTTTCAGAAGGCAGCTGATGCATCTAATCTCATCATAGCAGTGATGTACATCCTCGACATGATAATTTTCTTACAAGTACTACAAACATAACTTTGCCAGCCAATACGGTTATCTGGATATCAGAATAAGTCTGCAGATGAGTGCCAACTTTTATGTAAACCAGGAAGCTCATGGAGGGGGAGTGGTGGGCACATATCTGTAAGTAGGTGATCCCTGCAGGCTGAGGGCCCTCTCCATACCCTGTCAAGGGAAGGAGGCTTTCCTTTTTTTCTTTAATTTCTTTATTTAAATTCAGTTTAGTTAAAATACAGTATATTTTTAGTTTCAGGGGTAGAATTTAGTGATTCATCAGTTGCATATAATACCCAGTGCTCATTGTATCAACTGCCCTCCTTAATGCCCATCACCCAGTTACCCCATACCCCACATATCTCCCCTCCAGCAACCCTTAGTTTGTTTCCTAGAGTTCACTGTCTCTTATGGTTTTCCTCTCTATCTCTTTTCATCTTATTTTATTTTTCCTTCCCTTCCCCTACATTGATCTGTCTTGTTTCTTAAATTCCACATATGAGTGACATCATATGATAATTGTCTTTCTCTGACTGACTTATTTTGCTTAGCATAATACCCTCTAGCTCCATCCAGGTCATTGCGAATGGCAAGATTTCATTCTTTTTGAGGGCTGGGTAGTATTCCATTGTAGATACCTACTGCATTTTCTTGAACCATTCATCTGTTGATAGACATCTGGGCTCTTTTAAGGAGGCTATCTTTAAACCCAGCAGCACGAGCTGGGGAAGATAAATGGTACCATGTTGGTTCACCTCTAAGGAGAAAACGTGAGTTATATTATCTTACATTGATTAAACAGGAGAAATAATTATAGCTGTCTTAGAATTGGGTACAGCCTTTGTCAATGATGCTGTGCAGGCAAGAGCTGAACCTAGCAAAGGGTTTTCCATGACTCCTGTCAACCGCCTTGAAAACACTGGTAAGTTCCCTGCTAAAAACCCAGCAAAAGCTTTCAAAAGCAGAAGACACACAAGGGTGGTTCCTCCCCCACAGTGGTCGTTCTGTTCAGGGTGGAGACAGCTTGGGTTTGCTATTGGCTTCATGTAGTAACACGACCCTGTGGACCAGCCATACCCCCAGCATACAGTCTGCACCACAGCTTACCAAAGTGAGACTAAAAATACGCATGTGCAGCTCCACCACAAGCTGTGCTGGTTAAAGCACAGGCCTGCAGAGGGGGACCAGATACCATGCAGAGACATTTGTCTCTGCTGCAGGGACTCAGCACTCTTCTTCCAGCAGGTAGGTGTCTGCTGTTGGGCAACATTTAAAAAATTGAGATCCTCCCAAGCACATTCACACTGCATCACTAATCAGGCATCTCCTGAACGAAAGCCCAGCCCTAGCAGTTTGTGTGGGGAAAATAGTAACAACAGGACTCTGGGCACCTGCCTGAGCAAACTGAAAGGGCAGCCATAAGCAGGACCAGCAGGAGTACCACTGGGACTCCCTGAAGTTTGGGATGAATATTTGGACAGATTGGGGTTGCCTGAAAGGAATGGGAATAAACAGAGAAACTTGAGGCCAGCCATTGTGTGTCTAAGCACAGACTTTGGGCCAGCAAGAGTCAAAGAGGTGGAGTCCCCACCATGATAGTAATAATAATTAACTTTGGTAGAGATACTAGTATTATCCTGTTGTTATAGATAAAAAAGCTGAGACTGAAGGAGGTTAATAAACATGCTCAATAATACCACACTTAGTGAGGGGTAGAGCCAGAGCTGGAACCAGTTTCTGTTGGGCTCCAAGGTCAACGCCTTTGGTTAGCAGGAGAATTCACAACTCAACTAAGAAGGTGTTAGGCTCCTGTTGTGTAAGTGCCCAGGAAGGTCACATGTTCTCTCTGAGTCCAAGTTAATGATAAAAAGAAGGAAAAGGAGCCAGCAAAGGAAGGCTTTACCCCCCTCTTTACTTTCAACAATATAATAAGGGAAGGAGACAGAGAGGTTGGCAGGAGGTGGAAAAGGGCTAAGTCAGCCAAGGCAGGGCAGGCCTACCTTCCTAGGCTCTCTCCCCTGATGTGGAGTTTAGAAAGTTATAAATTGCTTGGAGGTTTAGTTTCTGTCTCTTTTTAATTGTACACGGGATTCTTGGATGTAGTTTCACTGCAGAATGTTCAAACACTACATTAATATACGAATCAAAATGTGATAGCCCTCTTAATTTCCTTTCCCCAGTACCAACTATGGCCCCTCCCCAGAGGGGAGTAACCAGAAGGGAGTTTTGTTGCATAAATGAGACCATAATGTACATCTTACTCACACCTTGCTTTTCTCATGTACCAGTGAGTGTGGGTCTACTGCTCACTATTTTTGATGGGGCTATTTGTAAGTATGAATAAACCATGATCTATCTAGCTACTCCCTTGAAATGGCCATTTCACTTTTTTTCCCCAGTTTTTTTCTGTCACAAACACTGCATGCATTTTTGTGTACAAATGTGATTGTTTCTTTGAGTTAGATGCCTGGAAGTAAAATTGGGGAAAACAATGGTGGATGTGTATTTTTAATTTTAATGAGCACTCCCCAGTTGCCTTCCCAAGAGGATTTTATTAGTTTGTGTTCCCATCAGTGTGTGACAGTACCCATCCCCCTGCCCCCTTACTTGTACATGATAATATCAGTCATTTTATGTTTTGCCAGTTGGAGAGCAAAAAATGGTATTTCATTATTGTCTTAATTTGCATTTCCCTGACAGCTGGTGGAATTGAATGCTTTTTCATGTGTCTCATATCTTTTGCCCATTGGTTGGTTGAATTGCTCTTTTTGATTTGTAGGAGCTCTTTGTGTCCTCTGGATATTGGGCCTTTGTCTATGGAGTAAATAGCAGATGTTTTTCTTCCAGTCTGCCACTTGTTTTAATTTTCTCTTAAGATTTTTCGAAGAACTCTAGGACAGTTGCTTTTCCCTAACTTAAAAAAAAAAAAAATGCCTTGGGTAACACTGGTTTTTCTGCTCTTCTTCATTGGAAGTTGCCTGTAACTGGGAGTTATCCACCCTACCTTACCACAGATCGGCTCTCGTCTATCTCTCCATCACCTTGCCTAACCATAGCACTGCCCTAGAGAAGATATCCAGGGTAATGTGATCACACTGCATAGCACTCACCAAAACATATATGGGCCCAAACTGGATATGACCATTTCAGATCATTTGTCTTGTAGCCACTGACCACTACATGAGTACATGACCCCTGCACACAGAATGTTAAACCTTTTACCAGACCACTAGTCTGGTGATTTTGTTGCTGAAGACATAAGTTTGGAATGAGGCAAAGACTGATTTTATTAACTTATTGAAGTTATCTTTAATGATGCCTGAATATTTTTAAAATTTTATTGTATTTTGCAAAACAAGTTATTAACACATGTTGAGATGATGCTGAAGTCTAGAAAACCTCCTAATAAATAATTGGAATATAGCAGTACCTAGCAACTCATTAACAAATAGCAAGGTCCTTGGGTAGACCCTTCTGTTGGAAGACAAAAGCATATAGTTAAGGAATGGCTACAGAAATGGGTAATGTACCAAGTAAACTTAATAGACAAGGGACATCAAAGACAAAAAGTTTACTAATCGCCTGCACCAATAACCTAAAGCAAGGGTAGATCTATGTCTGAAAGTTATGAAATGATATACTCCTGCAGGGTTAAATATTCCAGTCTTGTATATATGTCATGGAGAGGAGTCATGAAGGGTTTGGCTTTACTTTACTCACAGTGAGATAACTAGAACAAAACCTTTATTAGCTCCCATGACAGAGGTGATGCCATGCAAAAAGGGGTCCAACACCCGGGAGGCCTTATACCATATCCACAGGGGGTGAAGCTGAATTGGAGAGGCTTTTGGCCTAACAGCCACTAATCCATGTATGATGGGGACTCCCTAGGCAGGCAGTTCTCAACAGGACAGTAATGGCAATACCTTTCTTCTGTTGTCACCTAGGGGGAAAGGATAGACTGCAGCAGAGGAAGGAGTTCAGAGTCAGGGTTGAGTCAGACTGCTGCCAAAGCCACAGAGCTATTCAAATGCTAGAGAATAATCCATGGATGCTGTTTCTAAACAAGAAATCCACTGGGAGAAGGTTTGGTGGTGAAGGAAACAGCAGATTTGGCAGTAGTCTGCCAATAGGAAGTTAGCCACCTTTAATATTAGAAAACCAGGTAATAAGTAATAAAGATTGCATTATAAAGATTCATATCCCTAAACCACAGCTGCAGCCAAACTCTCTCCTCCTCACTCCCACTCATAAACCTCTGAGACCTACAAAAATGTTCATGCCCCTTAATCTAACATTCAGATTCTATACCCATGTTGATATAATTATATTAACATTCACTTACTTATATGGGGGATTAGGTTGCTTGTCCTACAAAAAAAAAGATAAAAATCATCATGTACAATTTTTCTGTATCCTGCTTTTCACTACATCCTGAATTTCATATATATAAATTTCATATATGACTATATTGTATTCCTTTTAATGGCTGCATAATATTCTACAGAATGGTTGTAGCATAATATATTCTATCATTTTCTAGCTGACAGGTATTTGCTTTATTTCCATTTTTCTGAAACATAAAATATGCTGTAGTATCCACATATATCCTTCTATACTGGCATTTCTACTTCTATGTAAACTTTTCCTATAAGGGACTAGGTAGTAAATATTTTAGGCTTTGTGGGCTTCTTATGGTCTTTGTTGCATATTCTTCTTTTCACAGTCCCATAAAAATTTAAAAACCATTCTTAGCTCTCAGTCCAAAGCCCTAGAAAAACAGACCGCAGGACAGATTGACCTGCCAGCCCCAGTTTGCCAGTCCTTGGAGTAAGAGTCCAAGGAGTAGGATTTCTTCCTAAGTATATTTTTTTGCTGCTTTTGTGAATGGAATATTTTTCTACTTCCTGGGGTAGAAAAATCTATTTTTAAAAAATATTTTCCTATATCTAGTCATCTTACCAAATTCTCTTTTTAATTTCAATGGGCTTTTTCTTGGTATAGTTTCTTGAGAATTCCATAAATATAGTCCTATTCATCACAAAAGAAAAATTGTTTTCCAATATTTACACTCAATATTTTATTCTCCTATTATATTCATTAGAGCCTCTGAATCACTATTCAGCTGCTCACTGTTAGCTCATAACAGTAACAGCCTCTCTGATCTTGTTCCTGAGCATAATGAAAGCAGCTTAAGATTACATAATTTAGAATGACAGAAGACATCATATGAATACAGTAAGGGTTGTATATATCACCTTATTTGGGCTGTTAGAATTTCCATAACGTGAATTTGAGATGAGAGAGATCTATAGTGCTCCAGAGGCAGGAGAGGTAATGGAGAGATTCTGTATTTGAGCATTGGCCTGATGGGGAGGTCCGAGGATTATGTAAATATAAATATCTCAGGAATGATAAAGCATTAAGTACAATATAAATAGAATTGGCTAATGAACTTGGTGAAGGAGGGAGATTGTATCTGCCCATATGATGAGAAAAAGAAATGAGGTAAATGTTATAGATGAGACTTTTCAGACTGAACTATACAACTGGCCAGTGAGATGGATATTTGCTTATAATAAAAAATAGTGTAAGGTTCCAGTTCTGGGGAAGGCAGAGTAATCACACTCCCTCTTGTCTTTCCCACTGGAAGCAACTGTAAACCATGGACAGAATGAATGGAACAGCTAGCTAAGAACTCAGAAGAATAAATGGTAGCAGGCAACGTAGAGAAGGAGACCAGAATTCAAAGTACCATCAAGTCAACACCCCTCAGAAAATCCTCTGGTGGCAGTGAGAGCAGAAGCAGACAAACAGAAGCCTAAAACTCTAATGGAGAGAGATTCTTTTGAACACAGGAGCTGTGCTACCAAAAATGAGAAGGCTATCCATGGCTTTATCTTCTCTCCATCCTTCCACCGCTTGGTCCCAAATGTAGACATAGTCATGAGAATTGCATGGCAGAATTGAGAAGTCCATAAGTGGGCCTCAGGGAGTGCATGTGTCAGGCAGATAGATCCCAGAGAGGAAGGAGATCAAGACAGTGATTCCATAAAGTTGTTTACATACTCTCCTTACTTTCAAGTTGAGCATGCTTGAATCCAAAGGCTCTAACAATCCTGCTATAAGGTAGACCAACATCCAGGTCCATACTGGCCACTGAGTGGCACACACATGAGCCAAATCTGAATAACACTACAAAGCCTTCAAAAACAGAACTGACACTGGAACAACAGGTGAAAGAAACTATTGGAATTTGTGACCTGACCTTAGCCAGACTGACTGACTGCTTAAACAAAGAAACAACAACAACAACAACAAAATGGTCTTCTTAGAATTTAAACAAGACCCTGAAAATGTTCAGGATGTGACTGAAAATTACCTGGTATAAGAATAAAAATTTTTAACTCAAAAGAGAAAAGACAGTCAATCATTGGAGACCAGCCCCAACTGGATAGTGTTGGAATTAAAAGGCAAAGACTTAAAGCAGCTCCTAAAACCATGCTTCAGGAATTAAGGACAACCCCCTGGAAACAAACTGAAAGATAGAAAGTCTCAATAAGAATATAGAAAACATAAAAAGAACCAAAAGGAAATTTTATAAATGAAAAATAAAATAGCCAATGGACTCAAGAAAAGAATGAAGAAGACAGAGGGAGAAGTTAGCAAACTTAAAGGGAGAATAATAGAAATTATCTAATCCAAACAACAGACAGAAAAAATATTTTCAAAAACGTGAACACATCGACTGATTGTCATGGGAGAGTAGAATCGGAGGGGTTGCAGGCAGATCTGGTAGATGGTGGGCACTGAAACCAACAGCAATATGTTGTGGACAGTGTGGGATCTGAAGAAGAATAGCAGGGGTTTAGGGGTTTAATATTAAAGGGGAAAAGAAAAATCATTCTGCATTTTCTTTTATTATGTTCAGTTAGCTGCTGCCTAATACATCATTAGGGTATTTTTTTCCAAGAATTTATTTATTTATTTGAGAGAGAGAGCAGAGAGGGGGAGGGTCAGAGAGAAAAGCAGACACCCCACTGGGCAGAGAGCCTGATGCGGGACTCGGTCCTGGGACTCCAAGATCATGACCTGAGCTGAAGGCAGACACTTAACCAACTGAACCACCCAGGTGCCCCGTCATTAGTTTTTGGTGTAGCATTTTGAAGGGAAGGAAAAATCAAAGAAACCATTTGTGACAGAGGGACTTTTGCATGGACAGCTCAAGTTTTCCCACACCACAGTAGCCTGAGACAGAATGACTCACATTTAACTCTCACCCCAACTTCTTATTCTGGGGTCCCCAGACCACTGAGAGTATTCCCCTCCATTAATTTTAAGGGTCCATAGAAAGCATTTCACATTTGCACATGACCAAGGTCTCTCCCCCTATATCATGATAGCTATTATCCTCCTTTCCTGCTCTGACCTCTTTGGTGCCATCTGCTGCCTGAGTCAAGTGAGAACACCTCACCTCTGTCCTCTGGAATTAGTGTCTACAAGTACAAGTGTACTTGTACAAATGTCCCCATTGCTTCTTGAAGCTGCTGTCTCCTACTTCTGGTGTGGCCTCTTGGTACTCTGAAAGTGTAGCTTCTGGTGCCACTGCCACCACCTTGATATCCTGGGGCCCTAGATATTTTAATGGCACCCCTGTTGCTTGACATTTATAAATAAATAAACACAGTAAAAAACACAAAGAAGACATCCTTGCCAGAACTGCAGATCCATAACATAATCTTAATCTTGCAAACATTTATAGAATGCAAAGCACGAGACACTGTGCCAACTGCTGGGGTAAAAAGATGAATTGCAAATAAAATGCATTAGAAGACCATCCAAATTAAGAGAACTGAGCTATGGTTAAAACAAACAGAATTAAATGTGATAGGAATAAATGTAAAATTCTGCTGTTAGTATTAAGAAGTCAAAGTCCTAAAAGGTATCTATATTGGAAAGGAAGAAGTAAAGCTATCTTTATTCATAAATAAAATGATCTTATATATAGAAAATTTTAAGACATTCACTAAAAAAAACTATTAAAACTAAAAGAATTCATCAAGGCTGCAGGGTACAAGATTATGTATAAAATTCAAATTGTATCTCTATATAATTTGCAGTGAACAGAGGAAAATTAAGAAACAAATTCATCCAGAATAAAATATTAGGACTAGGGGTGCCTGGGTGGCTTAGTGGGTTAAGCCTCTGCCTTCGGCTCGGGTCGTGATCCCAGGGTCCTGGGATCAAGCCCCGTATTGGGCTCTCTGCTCTGCAGAGAGCCTGCTTCCTCCTCTCTCTCTCTGCCTGCCTCTCTGCCTACTTGTCATCTGTCAAATAAATAAATAAAATCTTTTTTAAAAATATTAGGAAAAATTTAACAAAAAAGTACAAAACTTATACTCTCAAGACTACAAAACATTGTTGAAAGAAATTAAAGATCTAAATAAACAGAAATATCTAAGTAAATAGCCTATGTTTATGAATCAGAAGACTTAATATTGTTAAGATGGTAATACTCACCAGAATGATCTTCAGAAGCAATGCAATCTCTATCAATCCCAGCAGGCTTCTTTGTAGAAATGATAAGCTCATCCTAAACTTCATAGGGAAATGCAAGGGATGAAGTTAGCCAAAACAATCTTAGAAAGGAAGAAACAAAGGTGGAGGACTCACATTTCCCAATTTCAAACTTACTACAATGCAACAGTAAGCAAGACAGTGTTGTAATTCTATAAAGATGGACATACAGACCAATGGAATAGAATTAGAAGTCCAGAAATATACCCTTGCATCTATGGTCAGTTGATTCTCAACAAGGTACTGAGACCATTAAAGGGGTGGGGGAATAGTCTTTTCAACAAATGGCACTGGGACAAGTGGATATTCACATTACAAAGAATGAAGTTAGAACCCTACCTCACACTATATGGAAAAATTAGCTCATTATGGATCAAAATGCTAAAACAAAAACATAGGGATGAATCTCCATGACCTTGGATTTGGCAATGGTTTGGGAGATATAACATAAAAAACATAAGCAGAAAAAGAGAAAATAAGATAAATTGGACTTCACCAGCATTCAAAACTTTTGTGCTTGAAAGGATACTACTAAGAAAGAGGAAAAAAACAATGTAAAAAATAGGAGAAATATTTGCAAATGAAATATCTGAGAAAGGTCTGTTACCCTGAATGTAAAAGGAATACTTTAACTCAGCAATAAAAAGTCAAAAACTCAGTTAATAGATGGGCAATGGATTTGAATGAACATCTCTTCAAAGAAGATGTACAAATGATCAATAGGTAGATAAAAAGATACTCAATATCATTAGTCATCAGGGAAAAGAAAATCGAAACTACAATGAAATACCACATCACACCTCTTACAACAACTCTTCTCCAAAACATCAAGTGTTAGAGAGGATGTAGAGGAATTGGAACTCTGGTACACTGCTGGTGGGAATGAAAAATGAAGCAGTCACTTTGGAAAACAGTCTGTCAGTTCCTCAAAAAGGTAAACATAGAGTGACCACAGGACCCAGAAATTCCATTCACAGGTATATACCCAAAGGAACTGAAAACATATGTTCACATAAAAACCTGTACACAAATGCTCATAGCACCATTCTCCACAATAGCTGAAAGTAAACAATCCAAATATCCATCAGTTGATGAATATATAAACAAATTCTGCTCCAGCCATGCAATGGAATATTATTCAAAAAGGCATGAGTTACTGATACATGCTACAACATGGATGAGCTTGGAAAACATTACGCTCAGTGAAAGATGCCAGTCGCAAAAGACTACATATGATTCTATTTATATGACATGCCCAAAATAGACAAGGCTATAAAGACAGAAAGTAGATTAGTGGTGGCCTATGTCCAGAGGGACTGGGGGGACTAAGAGGTAATAACTGAAGGGTACAGTGTTTCTTTTTGTCATGATGGACATGTTCTAAAATTAATTGTGGCAATAGTTGCCCAACTGTGAATATACCAAAACCCCTTGGGTTATATACTTCAAGTGGGTGAATTTTATGCTATGTGAGTTACATCTCAATAAAGCTGTTTTGAACACACAAACAAACAAAAAGAAAATGGCAAAAGTAGGGAGAAGTATCAGAAGTATCAGGAGAACCAGCTCCCTATATAGAAGGGCCAGGGATCTCAATTGGCTGCTAGCTTTGTGTGAGTCAGCAGGATCATGTGATGGCTGCCAGCAAAGCCAAATGATCCTGGGCAGATGAGAAAGTCAGTGTCCAAAACACGGCAGTAGTGACATTGTCATCCATTGGGTTGCCTTGGTTGGATCACCTCTGACATGGCAGGTTCATTCTGGACACCCCATTCTTCAAGGTTGTTCATGAACATACCCAAAAGAGAGAGCTCATGGGGATAAGTGATGAAACTGCCTTCCAAGTTTTTACAGTGTGGAAGGCAGAAAGACTTAATAAGACAATGATAAGAAAGGATGGTAATAATTACAGAGGAAGAAAGTCTAAAAAGAATAGTTAATATGGAAAAGAAAAAAACAAGGAGAAATAGGCTGTCCTCAAATATCAAATGAAAGGGGTAAGACTTATCCTTTGTTAATTCAGTTAAAAAAATATGGAGCACCTACCCACATAGAAGGCAGCCCTCTGTAAAGTATAGTCCTGGGGGAAAACCATAAACCAGGGCTTCTCTGATCAGAAGGCTTGAGAGATGCCAAATAGTCTACCCTCCCCATTAAAGAGTCATAGTGTACACTAATTTACTCAAAGTCTCTCTGAAAAATCTCCCCATGCAACGGTTTTGTTTAATCCATCATTTTTCAGCTTGTTTTGTCACTGTACTGCCTCACCCCTTTTATATGTATAGAATCTTAGCATACCAGAGATTCACTGCTTCTTGCTGTTGATAAGGTTTCTACAAATCCCACTCAAAGTGGTAAAGTATTAATTCTATGTATACTTTGAAAAATGAAGTATCTATATTGTGACCCCTAACCAGTCACTTAAAAAAGTATTCAAAGAAATATAATCAAACATTGAATCAATAAATTAAGATGGAATTCAAAAACACTCAGATTAAACTTAGGTAAGAAAGGGAAAAGAATGAAAAACAGAAAGAACAAACAAAGAACAAGAAAATGGTATACCTAAATCTAAACACGCCAGTAGTTACATGGAATATAAACAGTCTGAACATACCAACTGAAAGGGAGAAATTGGCAAAATCTATTTTAAAAAAAGACCCAACCATATGCTATTTACAAGAACCCTATTTTAGGGACGCCTGGGTGGCTCAGTTGGTTAAGCAGCTGCCTTCGGCTCAGGTCATGATCCCAG
>NW_019154101.1:8999414-9023791 GCF_002288905.1 Enhydra lutris kenyoni
GCCCGATGCGGGACTTGATCCCAGGACGCTGGGATCAAGTCCCGCATCGGGCTCCTTGCTCATCAGGGAGCCTGCTTCTCCCTCTGCCTCTGCCTGCCATTCTGTCTGCCTGTGCTTGCTCTCTCTCCCTCTCTCTCTGACAAATAATTAAATAAAATCTTTAAAAAAAAAAAAAAGAACCCTATTTTAAATATAATAGGAGATAGATTAAAGGATGGGAATGTATATAGCATGCAAACACTATTTAAAAGAAATCTTGCATGGCTATATTAAATTCAGATCAAATATGAAGCAAGGAAATTAGTCAGAATTAATTACAAAGATAAAAAGGACACTTCTCCAATGAAGACATACAAATGGCTATCGGACACATGAAAAAATGTTCATCATCACTAGCCATCAGGGAGATTCAAATTAAAACCACATTGAGATACCACCTTACACCAGTTAGAATGGCCAAAATTAACAAGACAGGAAACAACGTGTGTTGGAGAGGATGTGGAGAAAGGGGGATCCTCTTGCACTGTTGGTGGGAATGCAAGTTGGTGCAGGCACTTTGGAGAACAGTGTGGAGATTCCTCAAGAAATTAAAAATAGAGATTCCCTATGACCCTGCCATTGCACTACTGGGTATTTACCCCAAAGATACAGATGGAGTGAAAAGAAGGGCCATCTGTACCCCAAATTTCATAGCAGCAATGGCCACGGTTGCCAAACTGTGGAAAGAACCAAGATGCCCTTCAGCAGATGAATGGATAAGGAAGATGTGGTCCATATACACTATGGAGTATTATGCCTCCATCAGAAAGGATGAACACCCAACTTTTAGCAACATGGATGGGACTGGAAGAGATTATGCTGAATGAAATATGTCAAGCAGAGAGAGTCAATTATCATACGGTTTCACTTATTTGTGGAGCATAAGAAATAACATGGAGGACATGGGGAGATAGAGAGGAAAAGGGAGTTGAGGGAAATTGGAGGAGGAGATGAACCATGAGAAACTATGGACTCTGAAAAACAATCTGAGAGTTTTGAAGGGGCAGAGGTGGGAGGTTGGGTGAGCCTGGTGGTGGGTATTATGGAGGGCACGGATTGCATGGAGCACTGGGAGTGGTACATAAACAATGAATTTTGTTACACTGAAAAGAAATTAAAAAAATAAATTTTTTTTAATAAAAGAACATGACATAGGATAAAAGGAGCAATTCACCAAGAAGTCCTAGCAATCCTAAACATGTATATATTTAAAAACAGAACTTCAAAATACATGAAGCAAAAACTGGTACAGCTGAAAGGAGAGTTGGATTAATTCAGTTATAGTTGGAAATGTCAATACTCTTCTCTCAGTAATCAATAGAACAAATAGACTTCAAATTAACAAGGATATAGAAGAACTGAACAGCTTGGTCAACCAAGATCTAAGTGACATTTATGGAACACTCTACCCAAAAATAGTACAATATATATTGTTTTCAGGTGCGCATGAAGTATTCACCAAGACAGACCACAGTCTAGGTTATAAAACAAACATTAACAAATTTAAATGAATGAAATAATACAATAGATATTCTCTTAAAGTAATGGAATTAAACTAGAAATCAATAACAGAAGATAATGGAAGGTTTCTGAAAACTTGGAAATTAAACAATACGCTTCCCTCAAAGCCCCTATGAATCAAGAAGAAATTCTCAAGAGAAATTGGAAATATTTTCAAGTGATGGAAAATGAATATAAAACACATAGAAATTTCTGGGTTGTAGTTGAATCAGTACTTTGGGGGAAATTTATAGCGTTAAATACATATATTATTGGCAAAAAAAAAAAGTCTAAATCAACAACCTTAGCTACCACCTTAAGAAGCTAGAACAAAATAATTCAAAAGCAAGCAGAAGGAAGGAAATAAGATGAGAGCAAAAATCAATGAAAAGAGAAAATTAAGAATATCAATGAAACCAAAACTGGTTCTTTGATCAAACATCAGTAACATTGATAAATATCTACCTAGATTGACAAAGAAAAAGACATAAATTACCAATAACAAGAATGAAAGAGGGATATCATTACATTACTGAAAGGATAAGGGAACATCACAAACAATCTATACAAATTTCACAATTCAGATAAAATGGACAAATTCCTTGAAAGCCACAAACTACCAAAACTCACTCAAGGAGAATTAGATACCCTAAATGCTTCTGTATCTATTTTAAAAATTGAATTCGTAGTTAAAAGTCTTCCAAAAAGAAATTTCGTAGCCCAGATTGTTTCACTATAGAATTCTGCCATACATTTAAAAAATAAATAATACAATTCCACACAACCTTTTCCAGAAAATACAAGAAGGAACATTTCCCAACACATTTTATGAGGACAGTATTAACACCAAATCAGACAAAGACATCACCATAAAACTATAGACTAATATCCTCTATAAACATACATTTAAAATACCAGCATATAAAATCCAGCAATGTATAAAAAGAATAATGCACTACAGCTAAATGAGGTTTACCTCAGGAAAACAATTTTGATGTATTAAAAAATCAATCCATATAACATACCATATTAACAGGCCAAGGAAAAACACATGATCATACCAATTGAAGCAGAAAAATATTTGATAAAATTTAACATTCATTAACAACAAAACTCTAGGAAACTAGAAATAGAAGAGACCTTCCTCAGTCTGATGAAGGGCAACTCTTGAAAAACTCATGGCTAGCATCATACTTACTGGTGGATGTCTTAACACTCTAAAATTGGCAACAATTGAGATCATGCCCATTTAACACCAAAATTTAATTTAATACCAAAAGTTCTAGCCAGTGCAATTAAATAAGAAAAATATTTAAAAAGCATAAAATTTGTAAAGAAACAATGAAACTGTCCCTATTCACATGTGACATGTTTGTCTATTTAGATAATTCCAAGAATCTACAAGACTGCCTAGAAGCAATAAAGGAGTTTAGCAAGGTTGCATGATCCAAGGTTTATGCACAAAAGTTAATTATACTCTAGAGTGCCTGGGTGGCTCAGTGGGTTAAGCCTCTCTGTCTTGGTCTCAGGGTCCCGGGATCAAGCCCTGTATCTGGCTCTTGCTCAGCAGGGAGCCTGCTTCCTCCTCTCTCTCTCTCTGCCTGCCTCTCTGCCTACTTGTAATTTCTCTTTTTGCCAAATAAATAAGTAAAATCTCTTTTTAAAAAGTTAATTATACTCTATATACAAATCACAAATAATTGACAACCAAAACCAAATATTTACCATTTCATACTTTAAAATACATAGTTATATAACATATATATTAATTAATACATAATTGTAGAGGTTGAAAACTAAAGAAATAGGTATAAAACTAGTAAAACAAATGGAAGGAAAGCTACCAAACTCTAATGAAAGGAATCAAAAAAGAACTAACTAAATGGAGACATGATGTGTTCATAAATTAGAAGAATCAATATAGAAAAGATGTCAGTTCTCCTTATCTTTAGATTTAATACAATTCTAATCAAATCTGAGCAAACGGTTGCCAAACTGTGGAAAGAACCAAGATGCCCTTCAACGGACGAATGGATAAGGAAGATGTTGTCCATATACACTATGGAGTATTATGCCTCCATCAGAAAGGATAAATACCCAACTTTTGTAGCAACATGGACGGGACTGGAAGAGATTATGCTGAGTGAAATAAGTCAAGCAGAGAGAGTCAAGTATCATATGGTTTCACTTATTTGTGGAGCATAACAAATAGCATGGAGGACATGGGGAGTTAGGAGAAGGCAGTTGGGGGAAATTGGAAGGGGAGGTGAACAATGAGAGACTATGGACTCTGAAAAACAATCCGAAGGGTTTGAAGAGGTTGGGGAGGGGGTGGGAGGTTGGGGGAACCAGGTGGTGGGTATTAGAGAGGGCACGGATTGCATGGAGCACTGGGTGTGGTACAAAAACAATGAATACTGTTATGCTGAAAATAAATTTTAAAAAATGATTTAAAAAAATCTGAGCGAACTGTTTGTAGTTACAAAGAAGGTGATTCTAATATTTACATGAAAAGGCAATGGAATTAGAATAGCCAGAACAATCTTATAAAAGAGTGTTGCTGCACTACCCAAGTTTGAGACTTTGAGAAGCTGCTGTAATCAAGACAATTTTGACATTGGCAAAAAGATTAACATGCAGATCAATGGGACAGGTTAGAAAATACAAAA
Source organism: Enhydra lutris kenyoni (assembly GCF_002288905.1). NCBI lineage: Eukaryota > Metazoa > Chordata > Mammalia > Carnivora > Mustelidae > Enhydra > Enhydra lutris. Next base: position 9,003,623 of record NW_019154101.1, read on the forward strand.
ACTGACCCACACATTGAAGGTCCATTGATTTTCAGTAAAGGTGTCAGTGCAAGAGGGAAGAATCACATTTTTGACAACCAGTATTAATACAATTGGACATCCAGATGCAAAACAAAACTATGTTCTTATACCACATAGAAAAATTAAGCCAGAATAGATTAAAGATCCAAATGTAAAATGTAAAACAACAAAATTTTGGAAGAAAATGTTAGAGAAGCTCTTCATGACTAGGGTTCTTAGATATACCGAAAGCGCAGTCTAAAAAGAGAAAAAGGTGCTCAACTGTGGTTATCCTCATTGAAACTTTTGCTCCACGAGAGATGCTGTTGAGAACATGAAAAGACAGGCTGGGAGAAAATATTTTCAAATACCATATCTAACAAAGGACCATATTCAGAATATAATAAATAAATAATATAAACCCTTCAAATTTCATACTTGGAAAACGAGTAAATTTTTAAAGATTTGTTTATTTGTTTGCTTGAGAGAGAGAGAGAGAATGGGGGTAGGGGCAGAGGGAGAGAGAGAGAGAGAAGCAGACTCCCTGCTGAGCACAGAACCTAACTCTGGGCTCAACCTCACCACCCCGAGATCATGACCTGAGCTGAAATCAAGAGGCCGACACTTAACTGACTGGGCCACCCCAGAGCCCCACAACTCACTTATTTAAAAAAAAAAAAAAAAGAGGGGCTTGGGAGGGGTGTCTGATAAACAGACACTTCACTCAAAAGGGTGTATGGATGGTGAATGAGGACATGCAAAGATGTTCCACATCATTGGCCACTAGAGAAATGTAATTAAACAATGCTGAGATATCACTACACCCCCTATTAAAACAGCTTTAAGAAATTTTTTTTCTAAGCTAACAATACCAAATGCTAGCAAAGGTGTGGAGCAACCAGAACCTATGTATTGTTGGTGAGGATACAAATGCAAAATGCAAAAGAGATGCTTGGGAAAACAATTGGCAGTTTCCTATAAAGTTAAACATAGACATATACAACCCAGTATTTAACCTAGAGAAATAGTAATTTACATTGTCATTTGTTAACCTCAGAAACATTGTGCCGAGTAAAAGAAGCCAGTCTCGTAATGCTGTACAGTCTCTGATTCCATTTATAGGACATCTGAGAAAGGCAAAACTACAGTGATGGTGAGCAGGAATGGGGGAGGGCATGACTCCAACAGGGCAGGAAGAGGGGCTTTGGGGGTGGGCAATAGAACTTGGAGGAATCCTGATTGTGATGGTGGTTATACAAATCTATATACGTGTTAAATCTTTAGGACTGTCCAGGAGCACGCACTCGCGTGCGCACGCGCTCACACACACACACACACACACGTCAATTTTACTGTATGTTAATTTAATATAAAAATTAAACTGTGAGTCCACCAAAGAAAGAAGGCAGGAGGCAATATCAAACAATGCACCTCAGCGAAAATCTTGAAATGACTTTATGTAGAGAACAGAATTTTTTTTTTTTTATTTCTAGAGAAAGTGTGCTTAGGCGATTGTGTGTGGGTTGAGGGTACAGGTGTGGTGGATTATTCAGGCTGAACCCAGTAAGAGCCCTTACCACAGTTTTTCCTGAGATTGGGCAGTTTGGCATTATAAGTGTGAAAGAGTAGGAAATGGAGGACTTCTATGATCAGGAATATTGGTCGAAACTCTCGGTCCCGTGATTGATTTACTTGACAGTTATTGTGCATCTAATAAGTTCAAGGCCATGTTGGGCCAGGGGGTGGGGCACACAAATCCCAAGAGCCCTAGCCTGGGGGGACTTATAAGCTGGTTGAGAAGTAGGACAAAGAAGAAGACTCCTAGGGTTGAGCCCTATGGACATGATGTAGAGCCCCTGCTATACCACTCACTGAGGGCTTCTCTGCCTGACTTTGCTGGCCGAGTGACAGGTCACCACAAATCAGTGTCCTGTAAAATAGTTGGAGACATTTTACCAGGGATAATCATTGAAAATACAATTTCGCCTGCTATGCTCAACCCAGCAAATTCCGTGGGTTTCTTAAACAAGCCTCTGGAGATTTTTTTTTTTTTTATCTCAGTCCCACTTAAAGACAGCCCTTATTTTTAAGTCTCTCCCCACAGAACAGTATTTCATTGAGTCAGCCCCCCAACCCCCCACCCCACGACCAGGGATGTCTTTCCCTGACTTCCTAAATAGCTGTCAGCTTCTACCAGGCCCAGCATGGAGTTAGTAAAACAGGCCCAGGTTGAGGAGGATGCATTGTTTACATTGTTTTGAGATGAGTCCTTGAAATGGCTTGGTCCTTCATGCCCCCTGCCAGTGTCCACCTCTGCAAGGGTTGGTCAAAGTGACATCTACTATCATAGCCACACATCACTGCCTTCCTTCCAGGGCATGTAGCGAAAGCTGATCTCCCAGCCAAAGTGTGAAGGAGCGTCTGTTGCCAGAGCTTCATTTCCAAGGTGTCACCCCAAAAGGGAAGCAAGCAGCAAGAGAGATAGTTGTTTCCCCCAGCATGCAAAATGGGAGCCAAGGGGCTGGACATCTGGTTTCTATTAAAATCTGGTCAGTAGAAAACAAGTGGCTGCTACAGGCATTCCTATCTTCCAGGTCAGAAAATAAACTTGGCCCCCAAAATACTAGCCAGGCCTATAAGGAATCAGGCAATGGACTGGCTAGAATAGTTCATTTCTTTTACCTGTCACTCCTGGATTGGTTGGCTTGGTTGCCAGAGAATTAGCTCTGTTTGTAAGAAACTATACTAACAGCAGGAGGTACTGGTCTTTCTCAGCCAAGGAGGATGAAGAAGGAGAAATAAAGGCTAGACCAGATGCTGTCAGAGCCTAATCCATATGCCCTTGGGTACAATGTGTGTACACTAGCATGGCCTCATCTGCTAGCACCCTCCTGTCTTCCTAAGAGCATTCCCTGGACATCTAGAGCAGACTAGTGCCAGGGTATTAACACCTCCCTCACCCCGCCCCCCTCAGGACCCAGGAGGGACAACTTGGAGATGTGTCCCCCAGAGGCGCCCAGTGCGATTGAGCTACATTGCCCATACTTGACAGCTGGGCTCCTATTGCTCCCTTCACTGCTCTCCCTCCCTGTTTCACTTCCCCTCTTTCTTATCCATTTGTCCAAGGCTCACTTTCCAAATAAGCTACTTGTCCTGGGGTCTGCTCCTGGAAGATACCACGTTAAGATAGGGGGTCTCCACGACTCCAATGGTCAAGGTAAGACAGAAAAAAAACTGTGAGCAGGGTTATGCAGGCTGGACGGAGGAGCACAGAAGTGGATTGGGAAACTGCAGGAAGGTCTCAGGCCCCTCCTTGAGAGCTTCCTGGAAGTCCTGTCAGTATTGATAATATCACACTGTTAGGAAATTAGGGTGCCTGTTTGCCAGCCAGATGCTTCGCTGTTTCCTCCTGTACATGAAAGATCTTAATTCACCCATCATTCATCTGTTGTATTGGCATAGTTGGTGAGTTCCTGAGATCCAGGTAAAGCCCACCAATTCCACTAAACGCCCCCTCATTGTTTAAAATAACAACCCACAGAGGATCATTCACGTTAGTCTGCTAACATGTATTCTACAGAAAACAGATTTCTGTGATTCTGGGGTACTGAAAATTATTACCTCAAACATATTGTCTGCAGTAGACAATATCCTCAGGCCCAGACCAAAGTTCCCACCAAAAATTGCATGTCACCCATATTCACTCTTCATTACACCCTTGACTGTGAAGTAAAAAGATTATATTCATCCCCATGAAGAAGGAGTCAGATCTGTTTCCAATGACAGATCAGCATCAAAATCCTTTTATATGAACCTGAATGGATTCACAAGCTTCTCTCCCACAGCCCTGCCCCCTCTCCTTGCCACACATTCACCCAAGTCCTCCAGAGCAAGAGCTATTTCAAGTTGAGGACTTTCAGAATAAGGAACAATCCTTGAATTCTTCTGTTAATTCCTTGGCCTCCTTGAGCCTCCCAATGCTGACCAAATGTAGGTCAGGTGTGTTTGTTTTGGACCTCACCAAGCCTGGCCAGCGTGGCCAGCATAAAGCCATCTGCAAAATATAAGCTTCTGATATTTTTAAGGAGGGTGAAAAAGAACAAATTTAACCAGATCTCATTTCTTCAGCAGTCTGGGAGTGCGGATTGGCGCTTGTTAGGAATGGAATCATCCAGCTATATCTGGAAGACTCTGTCCTTTTCACATGGCCTTCTTACATCTCACCTGCCCTTATAAGCCTTCCATTCTCATTTCTAGAGGGGATAGCATCAGAGGACACCCCTCCCAGTGAGTCTCGTGTACCCCTGGCCTCACCAGTCAGTGATGGCCCAACAAGGCTGTTTCTCCTTTGTATTCCCAAATTATTAAGGTTGAAGTCTCTGAAGCTTTCTTGCTAAAAATTAGTCCACTTGTCTCAAAACAAGTCCCCAGACTGATCCTGAGAGGGTCTCCAAGGACGCCCTCTTGAATGCTCATGCCCAGGTACATGCCCAGGATCGCTCGTCTTCCCTGGCATCCTCACCCTTCTGCACGCTGCATGGACTGCTATATGCTGGGCCTGCTCTCCAGCATCGCTGCGGGCCACTGCTCCAGCCCTGGGGACCCTGCTTCCTTGGCTACCACGTTTGACTAGGTGAGGCAGACTTTTATAAGACCTTACCAGAGCTTGGGCTAACAGAGAGTAGCGAACAGGAGATAACGTTTCCTTCTGGAAGTGGGGTTCTTAGAGGGCAGTCACCCAGTGGCTCTGGGCTCTTTGGCCTCCAGGCCCAACTGCCTCTTTACATACTCATCTCTCTAGGCCTTGACTCAGAGCCCTGACAAATAGTTCATAGCACTTTGTTTTCCCCACATCTGGGCTATTCAGTCTTAAAGGACACAAGCAAGTGGCTAGTCCCAGTGGGCTGCACAGGACCAGATTCCACTCACTAAACACTAGTTGTGTCTTTCCCCTGGTCTTATGATCACTGTTCGGCTTCTAAATGAGAGATACCATTCATGTGCAAGGTGAGGACCAGAATAGGCCTGGGCATTTATCCCACCGTGGTCTGTCTTCTGCTTCCAAAGTGCTAAAGCAAGTGCTTGGACAAGACACACACCCACACCACCTGTATTAGTCAGAGTTCTTTAGAGAGGTAGAGCCAATAGAGGTGTGTGTGTGTGTGTGTGTGTGTGTGTGTGTAGAGAGAGAGAGAGAGAGGCGAAACACTGATTTATTTTAAGGAATTTACTCATGTGATTGTGAGGCTGTGCAAATCTGCAGGCTAAGTCTGTAGGCTGGAGACCCGGGGAAGAGTTGCTGTTGCAACTCAAGTCCCAAGGCATTCTGGAAGTACTTCTTTCCCAGAGAACCTCGGTCTTTTTCCTCTTAAACCTTGGATGAGACCCATCCACACGATGGAGAGTAGTCTGCTTTATTCAAACTCTGCTGATATCTAAAAGCAACATCTACACTGGTGTTTGACCAAACATCTGGACAGCATACCTCAGCCAAGTTGGCCCATAAAATGAGCCATCACACGGTCTAAGCACAAACAGTACTTCTAAGGCATATGACAACCTACACTGAGATTTAGGAGGGGGATAAAATTCTGTAGCTGTGCGGACACATAGTTCTGCTAAAGAAACACACATCGATTGTGTTTCTGAACATAGAGCACCTAACTCTTACCCTGAAACACCTGCATTTGGCTTATCCCATTTTTAGAGCTTCCCCAAGAATAGTGGAGCTTAGCCTTATATAAATTTAGGGACCTCAAATGGTCCATTAAATGATTAGATTATCTCAAACAGCACTGTTTGCCTTGAGGATGATTATCTAGACTCTCCCGTAAGAGGCAGAAACTGCTCCTAATTCTGAAAATTGTAACTTCCCCAAGTTCAAAGAATATGAAGGTCTGCTGTCCTGGCCCCTGTTAGTCCCCTGGGGCAGCTAATGACCAATACACTCCATGAGCTAAACGGAAAACAGCTTCTGATGAAATGAGAGTTCCCAACAATTGCTGGACCCTGGGATATACACTGTCTTGTCTTCTGATTTGTAGAGTGCAGTTGTCCATCCATCCCAGCTGTGAGGGACCAGAACATCCCTGTGATAAGAAAAGCCATAATTAAGGAGTAAGCCTTTATATGAAAAATAAGATGGAGTCTGCAAGTAAACTTACTAAAGGCCCTACAGTATTTGTACATTCACCAAAGCAAAACAGTAAAACCAAGACACCAAAGAGCATATAAGAGCATCTAATTCATCTTCAACTTGTCATAATGGGTTGTGTATATTTAGCTTCCACTTATCATTCCTTAATACGCTGACATTTTTTCAGGATCTCTCTCCCCAGAAGTTTCAACATGAAGCTTGTAAGTTATTTTTATCTTTGCATATTATGGCAATTCCTTCTCTGTGTCTGTTTTTCTTCTGAGTGTTCCCGGCCTGCTGTTATCACTTGGAGCAGTACTCCTCAGAGACACAGCATCAAAACGTGTGCCATGTATCCTGCTCACACCCCTTCCAACTCCCCAGTCCCCCTCCTCACCCATTCTGATGAATGAAGAAGGTAGTTCTCAGGCTGGGTGGACTTTACCCTTCAACTTCCTTTATCTCTCCCAAAGCTTCTCCGCAAAACCTCCCTTCCAGTTTTGCTGTCTGCTTTCCTCCTTTCTCTGGTCCTAACTCCCTTGGTTTCCTTATTCTCCACTTATCCCCCAAATGCACACCTGGGATAGAAATCTCGACAGAAATAGAGCATTTCATGTAGGCAGAGCTCAAGTTCAAGGAGGGAAAACTATATTCTCCCTGAACCATGTCATTTCTGTAAAGCATCCTCTGCAAGATGGTCAGCAAGTCTCTTCCTTTCTCTTTCTTCCCCTCTCCTCTTTGAGAATATTTAGCCATAACAGAAACAAAAAGAGGAAGACTTCTGGTGCTATTTTCTGGAAGAAAAATAAAATAAAAGGATGAGGGTAGGAATCATCCCAGGCTCTGAAAACAAGACTGTTACCACCAGCATTTCAAGCAAGCTTATTAAAAAGTCGTTTACTTCCAATTACAGAAATCAATCATCTTTGACTTTATAAAGGAATATGAAAGACCCAGTTATTAATGTAAGTAATAGTGAATTTGAGGGTGAGTAATGATCAGAAGGCAGAGGTTTAGAATGGGGGGTCCCTACATTTGTAAAAAAAAAATAATAAGTTTTCATGTTTTAATTCATCTGAAAACTAAACACACTGCCAAATCAAACACCTTAGTGCCTGGGCTTTACTTTATATCCCTAAATGAGCCCTGCTCCCTATATCCACAGTTAATGAGGGGCTTGTACAAACTAGCCTCCTGTGTGGGCTGGGGGCACTAAGAAGTAGAATATACCTGCCCCACCCACACTGGAGCAGAGGAGGCTTGAATGTGCCCAGGTACCTCTGGGAGAGTCCCCTGGGTGTGTCCCCTGGGTGTGTCCCCTGGGCTACCTCTGGAGCTTTGGGATGGAAGTCAGAGGCCACGCTGCATGGACCCTCCCCTTGCCCCAGATAGCAGCCTTGGCAACCAGAGCCACATCTTCAAATGGAAAGAAGGATTGTGATCTATAGCTACTCCTCCAGGGCAGGTCTTGAAAGCTGGTTAGATCTTTCCCTTGCTGAGATAAGAACTTCCAAGCATCTAAAGTAACATCTTTTGAATGGAAGCCAACACAATCATGAGCCCTCAGCTCCCTGAGATGTTTAGTACTTAACAATTCATGCTGGTTGCTGAGCTGAAAATTTTCCTTCTGCTTACCTACTTGCACATTTATTTGAGCTTTTAACAAATGTGCTTATTTACTTAATTCTCCAAATATGTTTATGGGATATTATCACCTACTGGAATAGTGATATCAGTAAGCTCCTTAGCTTAATTAAGTGGATACAATAGCCAAATGCCTAAGCTTCAGACAGAATGTGCTAATCTCGTATGATTATTATGATTACGTGGGTAACAAGAATGAATATCCCACAGGAAAAGAATCAGGTCTCCCAGACATGGTATAATTTGGTCATTTTTTATAAATGAGAGAGCATTCCCCCAAAATGTGATCATCATGTACTGTCCTGTTGATAAGAAAGGAGCTGTGTTGAAGCCCAGACTGCGGTCTGGTGTTTTCATCCTGAACTGAAATGCTCATCAATTACAGGGCATGTCCTCCTCTGCAAGATAAGGCCAAGGTGATGGCGTGCTTTTGAGAAAATCCTGGTGGGGGGAAATCAAGGCAGGTTACAATGTGTTTTTCTTGAAATTACTGATATTAAGAATGAGCTGCCTTTTTTTTTTTCCTCTCTCCGTGACTTAATAATGTTACCAAGTGGAAGAAAAGTCTTGGAATCTGGAAAATTGAAATGTCATGTTGGAATGAGAAGGCTTAAAAAAATTTGCCCAGCATTTAGACCATTCCTGGTCTCCCACTCGGTGCCCTGTCACTGAACCTTTTTCTTCAGGGAATCCAGGAAAGGACCTGTCCTCCCTCTCCCATGGAGGGTTGAAGGCTTCTCGGGGACCTCCCCCAGCCTAAGCTTGTCAAAATCCCTTGGGTTGCTGCCGCTGTTTTGGGTTTCCTCTGATTATCCTCCTTCAATCCTCACCTTTCTTGCACATGGTCCTGTGTTCTGAGGATAACCTGGAACAGAGTTCTGAGGATAAGCTGGAACTCCTCATCACCCCCAGCCCTGGCAGTGGGTGGGACTCAGGCTGTGACCATTTTCAGTCAGCACACAGGACAGATGAGTGTCATTGTGTGGACAGTACCCAAAAACAATTGTCAACATGCTGGAGGAACATCCCATTCCCTTTAAGGAAGCAAATTGTCGTGGTTTTTTTAAATTTTAATTTCTTTTTATAAATACACATAAACAGACTTCTACATAAATCATAATATTATTCATACCGGTTTGTTTGGTTTTTTTTTTCATCTCTCTTGGCTCCCACCTTTCTGACCCAATTCATCCTCCACACTCGGGTAACTCATTGTAACAGCTTTATGGGGACCCATTCACGATACCTCCATGCTCAGGGGTGCCTGGGTGTCTCAGTGGGTTGAGTGTCCCCTTGAGTGCCTTCCTCGATTTCAGCTCAGGTCATGATCTCAGGATCATAAGATCGAGCCCCGAGTCAGGCTCCATGCTGAGTGCAGAACCTGCTTAAGATTTACTCTCTCTCTCTGCCTCACTGCCCCCTTGTGCACTCTCTCTTAAAAATTGATTAATTCATTAAAAATAAAAGTGCCTCCTTGTTAATAAGACCATATATGTGTGTATGTGCCACACACACACACACAGTTCTATATCCATTGTTTGATCAAATGCAGGATCTTTTATACCCTTTTCCCCCATTGTCTTCTTTGCTTCATTTTTCTCTTTCCCTGCTCTACTGAATCATTAAAACTTTGCCATTCCTTCCCTACAGTCCTCCCTGCTGTCTTTTTTCTGATCCTCTATTGATTTGGTTGTTAGAGTATGTATTTATTCTTCTAGAGTTTAAAAGTAACTATAACGATGCCTATAGTTATTGCAAATATACCCTCCACCCATCCACCTCCAGGGCTGTAGCTTGAACATCCCCTCACCGTATCTCTATCTTGTTATTATGGCTTCAGGTTTTAGTTTTCATACACACACACACACACACACACACACACACACACACACACACTCACATACAGGGTTTTTATGGTCAGTAGTTAAGTATTCTTATTTATTCTTTTTATGCTCATCACTGTTTCTTTTTCCTACATATTTCTCTGTGTTAATTTTTCTTCTTGCTGATCATCATAATAACTTTTTACACTTATTCAGTTCTTATATCCCAAGCGCTCTCCTAAAGACATTGCATAGGTGACCTAATTCAGTCCTCACACCAGATATTGGTACTAACCCTGTTTCATAAAAGAGAAACTGAGGCACAGGGCCATTCAGTAGCTTGCACAATGGTGCACAGAGTGTAGCCCAGCTGGTCTGCAAACTAGGGCACCTGACCCCAGAGTCCATATACTGCACCTCCATGCCTGGTTGCTGTTCAGTTGACCCCTTTCTGGGGAACGGTACTCTGTGGGTGGTAAATGCTCAGTCCTCTTATGACAGAAAATGTCTTTATGGTGCCCTCATCTATGAATGAAAGTTGGACTAGGTATAAAATTCAGGTTGACAGTTACTTCCCTCCATTGGCCCAGCACCCATTGTCATGGTTGAGATGTGGGCTGCTGCCTAAAGAGTTCTGTTACGGGTCCCCTGGCAGCTGGGAACAGTAGCTCTGCTTCCCTAACAGTCTGCAGTGGCACTGTGATGTGTCCGGGTGTGGATCTGTGTGTCCTTGCACTACTACATGCTCAGAGTACACTTACAACCCAACGGCTTCCGTCTTTCTTCAGTTCTGGAAAAGCACACCTGCTGTCTCCTCCAGTACTGCTTCTTCACCATGCCTACTTCCTTTCTTCTAGAACTCTTATTTTTCCCTAAGATTTAGTTAGTTAGTTAGTTAGTTAGTTAGTTAGTTATTTGAGAGAGAGCAAGTGAGAACAAGTGAGGGATGGAGGGAGAGGGAGAAGCAAACTCCCCACTGAGCAGGGAAGCCTGACTCTGGGCTCAATCCTAGGACCCCAAGATCATGACCTGAGCTGAAGGCAGATGTTTAACAGACTGAGCCACCCAGATGCCCCCCACCTTCTTCTAGAGCTCTTGTCAGACACATAAAGAGGCCTCTCAGTCTCCCCTCTGAAACTTCTGTCTTTTCCCATTTTCTGTTTTGTCCTCTGTTCCATGTTTGGGGTGGGTGTGGGGTGAATTTTTCCAGATTATGTTTCCAATAACTAATTCACCTTTAAAATACATCCAGTCTGGGGGTGCCTGGGTGGCTCAGTTGGTTAAGCAGCCAACTCCTAGTTTTGGCTGAGATCATGATCTCAGGGTTGTGAGGTGAACCCCCCCCCCCCGCCCCGCCTTGGGCTCCATGCTCAGCATGGGGCCTGTTTGAGATTCTATCCCCACCTCACCCTCTGTCCCTCCCCTGACTAGTGCTCTAAAAAAATAAATAAATAAATGTCTTTTTAAAAGCTATGTCCAGTCTGGGGTTTATTCCCTTATTCTCTCTATTGTTCTTGGTGGTTGTGTTAATGACTCTATTTTTCATTTCAAAACATCTCTCCTATCCGCCTATTATTCTGGTTTCATTCTTATTCATACCTATTTGTTCTATGATTTCTTATTCTTTTCAAAGAAAACATAAGCTGTCATTAATCTCTTTGAGTATTCTCATCATACTTACTTTGAAGTCTGTCTCGGGAGCCTAGTTTCTTCTAGAACTCTTATTTTTAAGAGTTAGCAAAGCTAAGTTACCACTTAGCAAGTGGTACGATCATTATGGAGGCAGCACCTCTAATTAACATGGATCTGCTGAGACCCAGCAGGGGCTTCTCTCTCAGACCTATAAGACTTCATGTTCCAGCATGGCCATCATAGCACTGCTGGTGTTAGTAGGAGTGGGAAGCAATCCAGTTGTCCTACCCTCAGGGAAGGGAAGTAAAATGCACTATGCAATGTATGCAATAGTTAGAAACCAAGGACTAGATGCGCATATAGCAAAATGGGTAGTTGTCAAAAACACAGTGCTAGCGAGTAAATGGGAAACACAATAGATCTGTAGCTCAGTATTTCTTTCATAGCTTAAAAACTTCACAGAAAACTTTAACACAAATTGTAAGAATATATGTGATAAAAGAGTATGTATCAAACCAATCAGAATGGCCACCTATTAGAGGCATAACAGAAAGGGAATTGGAGATGGGGCATAAGGCATGGGGATAAACACACAGATATATATATACTCTCTCTCTCTCTCTCTCTCTCTCTCTCTCTCTCTCTCACACACACACACACACACACACGCACGCACGTGCAGGGCTTTATCCATACTGACAAGGATAATGTGCTGTTAACTAAAGAATAAGACTAATTCAACCCTTTGTGAGTCTGCATCAATAAGTGTCTGTAGCTGTCTATCCAGAAAATTACTTTCATCTCTAATGAATTCATGTTCCAGCTATTAATTTTACTATCTTTTTTTTAGCATTAGATTTATTCATACATTTTGGCATTTTTGTGGCCAGGTCCATTTTTAATGAAACCCATTTTATTTCTCTCTCTTTCCCTCTGTCCATTTTTTCTCATCCCTCTCTATCTGACAGGCCCTCCAGGCCCCCCATCAGGAAGACAGTTGGGAGTGACTGCTCCACGGCGATGTTGGGATGTGGCCCACCTGGACAGACTATCAGTGGGCAGCTTGGTGGGCAACTGAGGGTAGCTGCGGGTGTACCCTTCTTCCTCCTTGGGCTTGCAGTAGGACGTGAACCATAGCCCTAGGCAACATCTAGCAGCACGTTTTTTTCCTCAGTCCCCCTTCAGTCACAGGTTGGGTGGCAGGGGACTCTCGCCCCACCCTGCCACTTCAGATGTGTCTTGCTTGCAGGATGCACTTTTAGTCACCTTCTTGCTTCTGGACCTGGAGCCCTGCCAGCCGAAAGCGTGGACTCCTCCAACCATTCTTCATTTCTGTCCCACTTCAAATCTTCAGAAATCTGTCTTGAAAGCTAATCTAGCAAAGTCTCCTTAATATTCTCTTGTTTTATTTTATTCACCATTGCTATGGTCGGAAGAGGTGGGTCCTGCCTCAATCGATTTTCAAATTATCCAAACAAGTTTAGGTACAACCTGATGAAAGAGTAGCAAGGAGGAGATGAATGTGCCTGATTTTAAGACTTCAAAGGATTTGCATACTCCTGTTTGTTGGAAATTCATCTAAGCATTACACACATAATTTATGCTGGGCCCATTAATTTTACAAATAGCCTTACAAATGGTCTTTGGGGAGTCTAACCTTTTGGTAATCACAGTCCTCTGTGTTAGAATACAAAGAAACTGGCATCCCACGTCACAGCTATAATCCACACTCTGAGTTCATACCCACTAACTAGACTTTCCTTTCAAAGAGGCCCCTCAGGGAGGCAACACAATTCTGTGTCCTCTCCCCACACCCCAATCCTGCTACTGAAGTTTAATTTGATTTACTGAATTGCTGTAGTAGTAGAGTCAAATAGAAGAACAGATTTTCACTGGGGTCCGGACCCTTTAGGAATGACCCTGGACCCTGAACTTAGTCTCCCCCCAGCCCTACTCCTCCATTCAAGCCCTCCCTTCCAACCTCCACCCGAAACCAGTGTATGCCTGGCCTTCTCCACCATTCTGGCCCCCACCATTGTCATTGACTGCCATGCCTTCCCCACCCTCACCTTAACACCTCTGCTCCCTTCACAATCCACCCAAGGCTCACCATTAGTGATGATGCCTTTCCTAATGCCGCTAATCTACCTTTCCTCCTCTAAACTCAGGTTTACCATTGATTTGACATTTAACCACTCGTCCTTCAGGCCAGTCATCTTGTGACTGTAATAACCTTTCCATATGTCTGAAAGTGCCTTCATGCCTAAAAATTAGTCTGGTGTGTCACATATGCTGACACATTACCCGTTATCCTCCCAAACGTCTTGAGAGATGGTAAAACAGATATTATCCCAGTTATTTTACTATGACCCATTTTTCAAGTGGTAAGATGGAGGCTCAGAGACGTTAAGTAATGTACCCTAGTAGAAGTCACAGAGTTGAGATTTGAACTTAAAATCTGTAGACCTTGGGATGCCTGGGTGGCTCAGTTGGTTAAGCAGCTGCCTTCGGCTCAGGTCATGATCCCAGCGTCCTGGGATCGAGTCCCACATCGGACTCCTTGCTCATCGGGGAGCCTGCTTCTCCCTCTGCCTCTGCCTGCCATTCTGTCTGCCTGTGCTTGCTCTCTCTCCCTCTCTCTCTCTGACAAATAAATAAATAAAATCTTTAAAAAAAAAAAAATCTGTAGACCTACAAGTTTGTAATTTCTTCTAGTTTAACCAAAATGGCAAAGAAGTTTGCTTCATCTCAATGCCAACTCCCAGCAATCAGATATAGCTGCCCAAAGTGCTGTGTTGAAGAGCCAAACCCAGGCTCAGCAGGAACACAAACGTCCAGGAAGGAAGAGCAAGGTCTGCCTGGGGTCCAGCTTTTAACAGGAAGAACGTGCAGGTGCCCTGTTTGTGGTCCCCTGTATCAGGTTAACTTTCTCAAACTAGAAAAGACTTCTTAACTAGTCTATTTATTCCACAGCACTTAAAACATGGTGCTTAACATATAGTTCATGAGTGAGAAATATTTACCGCCTGGTAGTGACGTCAGCATCCTCAATAAGGCACCACATCACACAAATTGCGCAAGCATCCTGCCTGAGGGCCCTATTCTGGGTGGGGGTCAAAGTGAAGGACTTGCTCCAGATCCCACTCAAGCAGCTTTCCCTTGGTGACCAACTTCAAACTACCAGGAATGCAAAATAAAATGTGAAATGTAAGGAAAATTGTTGTATCCAAAAGGCTATCATTGTAAAAATAGTAATAATAATAATAATAATAATAATAAGTGTTGCTTCTTCACGATGATGATAATACTTTTCATATGAACTACTTGGTACAGAAAATCGCTAAACCACGCTACCCCACATGTGGCGGTTACGAAGGTCAGGCATCTCCACTGGTGCTCCCCATGGATGATTGCATGTTCCAAGTACCCCTTCACCCCCTGCTAACACCCCAACTCCAGCAATCAGTGAATCAGAAAGGGAGAGAAGGTGTTTCTGGCATGCACTGTTGTAAGGTACTGGAGACAAAATTACTAATTACCACCATTTGCCTACAAGCCGAGCCTCCGCCCGCGCTCCAACTTCCCTCCCTGACCATGTCCTGCCTCAGGCTGGGAGTTCTCTGTTTCCGTTTCATCTCTTTTCCATACCTCAGGATGGAGATGTGTCCAGGAACCCCGGCCAAAACCAGCAAATTTATCACCATGCTAATGACAGCAAGCCGCATGCTGAGTGAATTCTGCTTTCCCCCTCAATTCCTTCTTTTGCCAAAACCTGTGGAAATGCAAGATCCAGCCGATTACAGAGACTGTTATCTTCACATGAAGAATGGCTCTGGTAGAAAATGAAATTAGGTATCAGCTCTAAGGCTATTTTTAGATGCTTGTTTGGGAACATCTCAGAAACAAAGATCGCCATGTGGAGGGCAATGTTGTCCGAGTCACCCAAATTGAACATCCATGCGCACAATTTAAACCTACCTTTCTCAATAGGGGCATTATAAAGCATTATAAAGACCCACCCATCCCGTCGGGGTGGCTCATTGTTCTGGGAATAGATATTTCTGTTTGTGGAGTTTATAGAACCGGCAGTCCTGGGGGCAAATCCCACTGTTTACTTACAGGAGCAGCTCTTCCCAGGCTGGGGTCCAACTGGAGAATCTCTAACCCTGCTTCCCCGGGATTTGGAGAAGGGAGCCCAGTGGATCATTCTGCTGGGAGCAGGGGAAATCATGCCATACAAGACTGAGTACCTACAGGGGTGAGGCATGAGCATGGGAGCTACGTAGTTGAGGAGACCTACTGCTGGGGAGGCCCATGGTCAGGGGGACAAGCTGTCGGGAGTATGTCAGGGAGATAGTTTCTCAAGGAGGAATGCAGCCCAGTGTGTCCTCTGAAGGAGCAAGTCCCCATCCAGTGTCAGCAGGAAGGAGGTAGCCAGGCACAGAAGAGGCTCGTGGTGGAAAGTGCCTATGCCAGATACCCAGGACCCAGGCCAGGCACCACAGCGTCATTGGCTGTTCCTGCTGTGGGCATAAGAAAGCCCTTAATGACCTACTCTCCATCAAGGGTTGTGTCTAAATGGTGTGTTGCATTTGTCACAGCACTACCTCCTTTTATTTGAAAAATGCATGTGCTATGCTTCTTTACAATTCAGTTCAGTGGTGTTGGACATAGACTGGAATCTCAGCCCAGCACCACCCCTGGACCCCCATCTTCTTCCCTTTACTGATGTAGACAATAAAGGTCATATTGCTGAGAGTGGGAACAAGATCCCATCAGTTCATTTTCCTGTTGGCATCAGGCTGGTCCAATTCTCACCCATGGGCCAGATTGCCACTTCTCCACCTCTCCCCCGCACCCAATACATTCCCTAAATTCTTACTCTCCCCCACTTCGAATTAGGGTGCAATACTGCTTATGCCCAATTCCTGGATTCCTCTCTTCACAGTCCTCTCCAGTGGGGACACATGAAAGGCAAGGCACAGACTTGCACTTCGGCAGGAGCTGAAGGGACAGGTGACATTTAACCCAGAGAGGACAAGTCCAGGTGAAGAAATCATGGCATCCTCAGACCCTCACTGCCAATGAGAGAGGATCCTTCTTCTGTGCTATTCCAGAGAACCAACCAGGTCCAAATCCGGAAGTTACAGGGAAGCATGTGTCAATATCATATCAATAACTCCTTATATACAGTTTAATCAGTGGAACAGCCTGGACACATACAAGTCATATAAGTAGCAGGGACTCCTGAATTGAGTAAGACCTTAAAGTGAATGACTTCTGCCATGCCTCCCAGTCATAGTATTCTAGAAACTTTCTGTGAGTGATGCGGTCTTCTGTGACTGCTTCATTGTCTACTAATCTTTTGAAAACTCAGTTCAGTCATCACCTTTGAGGTGTCGAATGTACCTCATGTGAAGAAATGAATACATTAGACCAGGGAGCAGTGAAATTCCCAGGCTTTCTCAGGGTCCCCAGGGGCCTGATCACATCTCCCAAATGGGACATGTGATGCAGACAGCACTGACATTTTAACAAGTCTTCTGAGCCCTTGGATATGAACAAACCCCAGTGGGGGAGGATGCTTCACTCCACCGTCCAGCAGGAAATCATAGCCGTCTCGTAGAGATGGAGGAACCCTGAAGGTCACTTCACCCCAAGTCCTCCCCAGGGCAGGGGTTCTTGCTCTCATACCCCACAAACTGTTCCCCAGCCTGTGCTTGAACATTGTCAGGAAGGCCCTCGCTGCTCTGCCAGGAAATGTAGTCCGGTTAGAGACAAAATCCATGTGGAGACAGTGTTCGTTGTGAATTGTTTCTTCCTCATATGGAGCCCCTACTTTGTCTTTATTCAACTTGACTTCTGCCCTCAGCAGTGGGACAAAGATAAATCTCTTCTCTCATCCAGATGACAAGGTTTGGATTTTTTTTTAAGATTTTATTTATTTAGGAGAGAGAGAGAGAAATCATGAGTATGGGGGTAAGGCAGAGGGAGAAGGAAAAGAAGACTCCACACTGAGCAGGGAGCCTGGTGTGGGGCTCAATCCCAGGACCCTGGAACATGACCTGTGCCAAAGGCAGATGCTTAACTGACTGATCCACCCAGACACCCCAACAACATTCAGATTTTTAAAGACAGCCATTATCTCTGAGACTCTTCTCCCTCCAAGTCTTTCCTTCTCCATCTGAACATCTCAAATTACCTCAAATATTTCTCATATAGCATGGTTTTAGACCCCTAACCATTTTCTATAAATATTTTCTATTTGACTAGTATTCCTTATGAAGAGTAAACTCCCAGAACAAATGCCAACTGTGGTCTGACCACGACAGAGTACATATGCAGGGTCTACCACCTTCACCTCCCTTCAACTACACACTATACCTTTATTAATGCAACCTAGAATAATATATGTTTCATAGTAAATGATCAACTGCTGTGTTCATATTAAGGTTATCTAAAACCATCATCTTTATTCCTTGACACAGTTTCAGACAACTTAAAAGAAAAAAGTAGATTTAAAAATGGCCCTGTACATTATTATAGGATCCAATCCTGCCACCCCTTTCATTAATAATAGACAGATAGAACTACTGAGGAGACTAGGGCCCCAACAAATGTTGCGAGTGACAGCCTATGGTAACTGAACCCAAAGATGAATTGAACCCAAAAGTGAAACGTGTATTTGCATCGATGTGCCAAGAAGCCAGCATGCCAGCCTGTTCTTCCAACACCATCCAGTGCATGGAGGGCTCTTCTTGGAAGCTATGCCCACTTTTATCTTCCTTACTCTACCTTGTTTGTTTGTTTGTTTGGGGTTTTTTGTTTGTTTGTTTGGATGGTTTTGGTTTGGTTTTGTTTTTGTTTTTGTTTTTTTGCTTTGGAGGTAAAGTCTTCCTCCAACCTGCAGGAAACTCACTAATGGTTTTCCTTTGTGTCTTTGACAGGTCGCCTGAAGGAAGAAATCACCCAGCGACATATGCAGCAGGTAGCTCTAGGTAGGTACAAAGTGAAGTCTGCGGGAAAAAGGTGAAGGTAAGACAAGCTGTGTGGTCTTGGAAACCTAGCTAAAAGATAATCCATCTAGAATGGATAAATAAGATGTGGTATATAAATATATATAGTGGAATACTATGCAGCCATCAAAAGAAATGAAGTCTTGTCATTTGCAATGACGTAGATAGAACTGGAGGGTATTATGCTAAGCAAAATAAGTCAATCAGAGAAAGGCAATTATCATATGATCTCCCTGCTATGAGGAATTTGAGAGGCAGGGTGAGGGGTTTGGGAGGTAGGGAAGGAAAGAATGAAACAAGATAGGATCAAGAGGGAGACAAACCATAAGAGAGTCTTAATCTCACAAAATAGACTGAGGGTTGCTGGGGGGAGTAGACTAGGGATAGGGTGGTTGGGTTATAGACATTGGGGAGGGTATGTGATAGGGTGAGTGCTGTGAAATGTGTAAGCATGATGATTCACAGACCTGTACCCCTGGGGCAAATAATACATTATATTTTTTATTATTACAAAATAATTTTATTTTGTACCACAATATTTAATAATGTGAATAACTTCTCAGCATATAATATTTTTTTCTTTTATGAATGTGGTAATGTTTCTTTTTTTTTAATTTTTTATTTCTTTTCAGCATAACAGTATTCATTGTTTTTGTACCACTCCCAGTGCTCCATGCAATCCATGCCCTCCCTAATACCTACCACCTGGTTCCCCCAACCTCCCACCCCCCGCTCCTTCAAAACTCCTCAGGTTCTTTTTCAGAGTCCATAGTCTCTCATGGTTCACCTCCCCTTCCAATTTCCCTCAACTCCCTTCTCCTCTCTAACTCCCCTTGTCCTCCATGCTATTTGTTATGCTCCACAAATAAGTGAAACCATATGATAATTGACCCTCTCTGCTTGACTTATTTCACTCAGCATAATCTCTTCCAGTCCCGTCCATGTTGCTACAAAAGTTGGGTATTCATCCTTTCTGATGGAGGCATAATACTCCATAGTGTATATGGACCACATCTTCCTTATCCATTCGTCCATTGAAGGGCATCTTGGTTCTTTCCACAGTTTGGCGACCATGGCCATTGCTGCTATACACATGGCCCTTCTTTTCACTCCATCTGTATCTTTGGGGTAAATATCCAGTAGTGCAATTGCAAGGGTCATAGGGAAGCTCTATTTTTAATTTCTTGAGGAATCTCCACACTGTTCTCCAAAGTGGCTGCACCAACTTGCATTCCCACCAACACTATAAGAGGGTTCCCCTTTCTCCACATCCTCTCCAACACATGTTATTTCCTGTCTTGCTAATTTTGGCCATTCTAACTGGTGTAAGGTGGTATGTCAATGTGGTTTTAATTTGAATCTCCCTGATGGCTGGTGATGATGAACATTTTTTCATGTGTCTGATAGCCATTCGTATGTCTTCATTGGAGAAGTGTCTGTTCATATCTTCTGCCCATTTTTTTATATGATTGTCTGTTTTGTGTGTGTTGAGTTTGAGGAGTTCCTTATAATCTTAGATATCAACCTTTTGTCTGTCATTTGCAAATATCTGTCAGTTGCAAATATCATTTGCAAATATCTTCTGTCATTTGCAAATATCTTCTCCCATTCAGTGGGTTGCCTCTTTGTTTTGTTGATTGTTTCCTTTCGACAAAGCAGGAAAAAATATACAGTGTGAAAAAGACAGTCTCTTCAAAAAATGGTGCTGGGAAAACTGGACAGCTATATGTAGAAGAATGAAACTCGACCATTCTCTTACACCGTACACAAAGATAAACTCAAAATGGATAAAAGACCTCAACGTGAGACAGGAATCCATCAGAATCCTAGAGGAAAACATAGGCAGTAACCTCTTCGATATCAGCCACAGCAACTTCTTTCAAGATATGTCTCCAAAGGCAAAGGAAACAAAAGTGAA